>NW_026623692.1:290999-559447 GCF_030028575.1 Malurus melanocephalus | reverse complement strand
AAGATATCCCTGTAGAGCTACAGCAAACTGACTAACACCCATTTCCAAAACTAAATGTATTCAAACACCAAAAAAAACCTAGGTGATTTTTTGCATATTTCTAACAAACATTCCAAGAAAAGTACTACTGTGTAAGCCTAAAAAATAAATCAAGCCATGTTAAAATATTTTTCTCTCATGGTTCAATTAATTTCTGTGCTAAGAAACTAAAGTACATCTGTCTTGTAATGAAACAAGACAATCTTCCAAAARCAAATCCAAAATTTGAGGCAAACAYTAACAGCAACTGGCACACAAAACTGTAAGAACAATTCAGGCCTGCCTGGATATCATTATCTCATGATATTGTGACCAAATGGCACAGGGAATGCAATTAGATGGCAGAGAAAGCAATTCTTACAGAATCTTGTATGTTGAAGGTTACTCTAGGCCCAGGGGATGCAGCATCCACACGGATATCTGGGAGGTCTTCGCTGTCTCCCAGTCGAGAGCTGTAAGCAAAACAAAACCAAAAGAGCTTGGTAAATTCTACTGCAGGATTTTAGGGTCATGCAAATGTTTAACTACATAAATAGAAGGTCATACTTAAAATTTTGTTATGGAGGAATATATTAAATCACATTTGAAGCACTTGGTTACATGACAAGGATGGAGGGAGAGAAGAAAAGAGAAGGAAGGTACACAT
The DNA here is from genome assembly GCF_030028575.1 of Malurus melanocephalus. NCBI lineage: Eukaryota > Metazoa > Chordata > Aves > Passeriformes > Maluridae > Malurus > Malurus melanocephalus. The sequence continues at coordinate 558,762 of NW_026623692.1, read as the reverse complement.
AATTTGGCCACTAGTTAATCTCTGCTTACTTCTTTATGCAAGCTTTTCCATCCTAAATCAACATGTAGAAATGACAGAAGAATAAGATATTTGTAATCTACCACATGGGACAATTATTCACACATGAAAAAGAATCTCCTTTTCTTCTTCTCATCGCAGCAGCCCTTTTAAAAGGCACATGTTTGTAAATAAAGTGTAGAAAACAAGCTTATTACACTATTTTTCCTTATATACATTTCTTCAGTATGTTTTGAAAGCAGGATTTTACAGCAAACCCCAAGTTATTGTACATGTGGAATCTTCTCAGAGATTCAAAAAGATGAGCAAAATGCTTTTTAGAACATGCCTGTCTTCCAAAATGACCTTCTCCTATCCACTTCCACCACAAATTACTGCTGCCTGTAGTAAAAAGACTACATTTCCCCTGCTCCATACTCTGCTGCTGCTACCACAGATCCCAAATTCCCAGCAGCTCACCTTGTTCTGTCCATTCTCTTCAGAGGTGGCCTGCCTGATGCTGAAATGCTCTTAGAGCGGCTGTAGCTGGGTTTGTAGCTGAGACCCCACTTGTCTTTCAAGGAAGCAGCCTAAAACAGAAACAACATTGAAACCCAACAGCTGAGAACACAGAGCAAAACTCTGTCAACCTAAAATGCTACTGAACATTAGTGTGACAGCAAAGTAAAAGGGTTTTTGGGACAAAAGGGCTACAATATTCTCAAAGTAGCTTGATTCTGCTTACCCTCATGCTGGATCTGCGGAGCTTTTTGCGGACATCCCTGCGGATGTCGTTGACAGCCACCGACTCCAGCTGCTGATAGCGCTGAATTTCTTGGTTTATGGTCCCTTCACTTGCTCCTAATTTTCTGCAGATAAAGCATGGTTGAGTTATCTTACAAATATTTTTTCCAGCATCTCAAAAATTTGTGTAGTGAGAATGCTTTCCCTGGGAATTATCCCATTTTCTTTTCTTTTCCAGTACTTCTGACCAGTGCCAAATACAGCTGCAGAAATATTAGATCAAACATTTAACCTCAAATCCAAAGTTCAGATAAAATTCCCCTCTGAATGGTAACAGCAATTTCATTTTAAGTTCAAACAGTAAAACGTGTATGCTCTTCATTATTTAACATGTAATTACTAACCTCTGTATCCCCATTCYAGACAGATCTATTTATAGGAAGTCTGTCTTAGGGAAAAGGGGGAAAAAAMCCCAAAYAAGCCYAACAAACCATGTCCACAAATACCATTTATAAAATTCACAGAAGTTCAGATGACATTTGTGAAATTTGAGATTATTTTTTCTTAAGGGTTTTCTCAAGTGCAGCACAGGAGATTTATCTTGAAAACACCATGTTCAAGATGCCAAAAAAAGTACATTTAAATATTTTTTTCCTCTTTTTCCTAAACTTATTATGATTTCAAAGTAATATATTTTGTAAAAGTAGTCAGTATGATAATACATCAAGAGGGAACTATGATTTTGAATCAATAGGAAACAATTATAATGAGTCATTAAAATGCAGAATCAGAAAAACAGAGACTAATCCAACACTTATGCAACAACCAGAGAGATTTGAGGGAGTATTTGCATATACAGCGTTTTCTTCTGGAATCCAAAAGGACCATTTTTTATTTTTAAATAAAGGCAAAGATTTGCACTTAACCATAACAGTGCCATAAGATGTACAGTAAGAAAATAAAACAAAACCTACTTACTTTAAGTCATCAATGACTTTAGCTTGCTCATTGAGTTCTCTGATATCAACTAAACGTTTCATAAATTTCCTTCCTCGCTGTTCTCCAGTTTGGATACTGGAGGATCCCTGCCGCCGGTGATCAACAATTTCCTGTTTCAAACAAACATTTCATTAATGCCCTCATCAAAAACTGAACACCAGTACGATTTAAACAACAGGCAATGTGAATTTCACACCTTCAAATTTGGACTAGCGCATGCAAAAGAATCAATTCATGTGACCAGGCAGCTGATTGGATTTTTTCCAGTGATCCAAAGCCCATCATTCAGTTAGACACACTGTAACTACTACATACATGTCCCCATGAGCAGGATCTGCCTGCTTTCATTTGTGCTCTGCTAGACTGGAGCAAATCCCGCTTCGCTGAGCCCAAGAGATATTCTACAGGAACAGAGTATCGGTGGGTTGGGGGGCTCAAACCCAGCAGGTGATTTACAATCCTCTGCCCAAATGTGAGCTTGCGTGCATCTCCACCCAAGGAACCTCCACCTGATTTCTGGACAACAAACAGGAACATTAGTGTGCTGGGATAATGTTTCCACCGTTGTCAGGCAAGAGACATTGAGAAACAGCTGTTAAAAAGGTTTTATAGAAAACCAAAAAGCAAGGTCAGTAGCATATTGCATAGAAGTAGGTTTTTTTCTAATTTGCTCACGTTAGTAACTTACTGCCCTGTGAAGGAAACCTAGAAGAAAGGCACAGCTTTCACAATTCAGGCACCTGAGGTTAGGTGCTATGTTTTCAAATCCAGATCGATATTTCCATGTAAGACCAGTAGAAACACGATCTGTGATTTCTTGCCTTTGAAATATGGAGTTAGAAAACACACACAGACATTTCTGCTTTGCAAAAAGACTTGTACAAGCTACAAAGACTCACATGCTGGACTCAAATCAGCACTAAGACCTTTCCATTTGATAGAAGACTTTGTCACATCTTTTCCAGTTAGTAGCACTTATTTTGGTGGATTCACTTACTGCATGTATAGTGGGAGACATGGTGTCAACTTCATCCTCATCTGAGAGGTCAGCTATGTTCACAGAGTTGAGGTCAGCGATGTCATCAATATCCTCCTCTCCTGTCAGCGTTGTGAGGGTGTTGCCCAGTGCATTCAGTCTTTTCCCAATGTTTGGATCCATGTGGACATCAATACCACACATCTTCCACAACACATTCAGGGTCCAGGTTCCAGCACTACTACTTTCTGCGTCAAAAAAATAAAAAAAAAGAGTTTAACCAGTCTTTCCTCTTTGAAAAAATCCCCCATCCTGAATTTTGTACTAATTAGCTAAGGCAGTGTTTGTCAGTTAAAACGAACTGTCTTTTCTGCCCATTCTGAGGAAAACATATTCCACAACTGGAATACTTTGTGGAAATACTTCTCAGCTACAAAGTCAGTATTTCTTTAACAAGTGATATAACACAGGTGGACTTAATAAAAATACATTCCCTTCAGAGCAAGTAAAAAGCATCTCAAGCTTCTGCTCTTTCAACTGCAGCCAAGTATACCATTCCAAAATGGAATTTCTAACAGCAAGAAACGTAACTCATGTCTTTCTGCAGGTACAAATGCTGACCTATTTATTCAAGTCTTGGACAATGATGCTAGAAGATGTTATATGTGTAGTGTGCCTAGTGAATAGCCTGTCTTCCCAAGATTTTTCTGCATCAAAATATAGACTTTGCTCTAAGCACAACTACACAAGATACTGGTTTTCTTTCTAAATGGGGAGTATGGCCAATACAGAGACTGACAGCTATTTCTGAGTGCTCTGAGAATGTCCAGACTACTTAGAATGGGCAGAGAGGGAGACTGAGAAAAAGAGAAGCCTTTTCTGGGAAAGGTGAGAGAGAGAGATGAAAGCTCAAGGTGCAAAGCCTCAGCATGAGAAAGATTTAGCAATCCCTAGGACAGGAAGCAACAGGACAACATTACTATTAGAAAAACTGTTGCTGACTCTTCTCCAACCAATTAAATCAAAACATAGTTAAAGGACTTGAATTTCATATTTTATGAATACTTTATTTATGTAGGACTTGATTTATTAAAACAAGCAAATTACCTGCGGCAGCTTGTCCTGTTGTCCTAGAACAAACTTCATAGGTACCATCTGGCACAACACCTACACAAAGCATATAAAGCAAATACAATGATTAGGCAGCCAGTAAAAGTTACTTTAGAACTCTGGCCTTCCCCAGTCCCACCTTCAATTCTCTTGCTCACTATAAAAATGGTAGGAATTTTAATTTCCATGGAAGGATTTTTGTTAAGTGTTTTTGTTAAGTTTGAGTAAAGTGAATCTGCTTGGTAACATACAAAACCCTACATGCATATTATCATTAATAAATGGCATTTATATCAGCTTAAAATTCCACACAAAAATCTAGACTTTTCACTAGAATTAAAAATACATATAAATTAAAATAACTCATATTAAAAATTGATTGGGATCTTTTGAAATTGTATAAAAGCAATGCATCCAACTCTTCTAACAGCTCGCAGAGAGAAGTTAAATTATTACAGTGAGATATAAAGCAATAAAGTTCATTAATAAAGGAAAACAACAAAGGACTATAACCTTTGAGATCCATATAATTTTGCTTTCAAAAGGCCAAAGCCTTGTTTTTTACTTTTTTTGGGGAAAGTTCAGCAGTTTTTAAAGTCAAGGGGAAAAGTGGATTTATATCTGAAATACCCTTGCCCAGTATGAAATGCCCCCCCACTTACATGCATTCATGACTAGATCTCCTCGTATTTCTGGTTTCCAGTCATCCCAACTTGTCTCAAAGCCATCAGCAAAGCGGATACAGAAGTTTTTAAAATGACCTTTGCTAACTAAAGACTCTGAAGAGCAGGCAGTGATGAGTGTGCTTTCAATAGTCAGGACTAAAGCAGAGCCAGTGTCAAGATCTGCAGAGTGGTTAGACTGGAAAATAAAATCACAGGGAGAATTTACAGTCAGTGCAATGTCAAAACAATATTATACATTTACTAAAGGTCATTTATTTTTCCATATTAGAAAACTGATCCCCTGCTTGTATCTCCTTGTATTTTTCCTTCTGTCCATACAATGTCTTGCAGTGCTGTTTCCTAAATGCAACACCTACATTATAAATATATTAGGGTGCTGGGAATCAAGCTTATCTGGAAAAGCAACAAAAATGCATATTTGATCAAGGACTAGACAATCAAGGGCTGTAATCCATATGGTCCATGACCACAGAACACAAGCCCAGGAACGATTCTTTTCTCCAGGAAGGGTCACACATGATGTGAGTGAACAATGACAACAAGCAGCTTTTATTTTCATTTGACTTTTTGGTGTTTACTTTGACGTGCACAATTACATGCAATCTTAAGTCTACAGACTGACTGATTAATTTCTAGCTCTATATATGAACATCTATAATTATGTTTAGCTGCAAAAAAGCCCACATATTTCCTTTTACAAAATCAAACTTTTTTTAAACACATATCACCAGGTTCTTGTATATGTACCACACACAAATTGTTATTTTAACAGGTTTCCAATAGTCACACTTCTGCTTACCTGGGGTGTGTTTGTGATGGGCAGGCAAATTCCTAAGTCATTGACAGTCAGCTGAAGGAACAGTGTCCCAAAAGCCTGTGCAGAGGTTTGCTGGATTCCAGGCAGCATATCTACCACTTCTTTTGTGGCCATGTGAATATCTTTATGTAAAGCCATTCTCTGCTCATTCCAGTTGTCATACGCCGCCTTGTAGTTCAGCCAGAACAGCACAGCTTGATGAGGAAACCAAAAATGCTTAAATGAAATCAACACTTTAAAAAAAAARSMMMWTYMMYWAAWWMAWTYYTTTYCCCCCYCTYTTTWYAMWKCTCYMYWWYWYTWWRWSWSARAKWKTRSARWAKWRKMKAYACACACATTCAGGATGCAGTGATCAGGCTCATGCTTCAAATGACAAGACAGACAAACCTCATCATTTACCATCAGTTAATACAATAAAATACACACAGACCTGTTCTCAGCTTGATTCATCTGGGAAAATTTACAAYAGCAACTTCATCCAAACCATCTGAAAACTAATCACCTCAACAAATGGAATTTATGATGTTTGATGACAGAATTAGCAATTTGTTGGCATGGTGGAGATCTCCCAAATTTCTCAGCTACTTAACATTCTGCCTTAACATGAAATATGTTGGATCTTAAATAATCAAACTTCTTGGGAAAAAAAAAAAAAAACCCATCTCTCCCTCAGAATGGACACAAATTTGTAGGAATTGTCTCTACATTACCTCTGTCAAAGGCCACGGGCTGGGCAAAAACAATGGGTCTGTTCAAAGTAATGAGCACAGCTTCCCTGTCTGATGAGCCACTGATTTCTTCTCTGAGAGCATTTCTTAGTCCAATTCTTGTCTTGAAATAGGCAACTTGATGAAAGTCTGAACCAGCTTCTTCATAAACCTAAAAATGTTCCAAAAAATGGGATGAGGGAGAGGTTTGCAGCAGGGAAGAGTTCAGGGATGGGGAGAGGGAAAAGAAAAAACGGATCAGATTACTGCATTTGACAAAATGTAAACTTAAAACAACAAGATGTCTCCTATCCCCTCTTTCTCCTCTAGCCAAAGACCCTTCGAGGATTTTCAATATTCTTGCATTAAATTCTGATCATAACATTACTTTCCTTGCTTATCACAAATGATTAACTAAAATAACTTTTATATAGCCAGGTCCTCTGTTGTGACATTTGATTTATAGGCTCTGAGTTTTCTATTTGTTTGTTTCTAGGCATCACAAAACACTTTCATATCCTAGAACTAGTGATTCCAGGTTTAACAATACAAGAGGTGCAACTGTCAAACCAAGACAGACAAACTAGGTCAAAATGTAGGTCTGGCAGAGTTTGGATCTTCTCTGRTCTTATTATTTCATTCAAATATTCTAAAAATGATATCAGTATCAACAAAAGTTTTGAGCTTGACTCAGAAGAAAGGCTATTACTGTTCAAAAGGGCTAATAAGTTCTAAGATATTGACAGTGTGGGAAAAAAAAAACCCAAAACAAAAAACCAGCACAACAACCTCTTGACTTAGTTATGTAATTTTTGAATCACATAGTATTAAGAACATGCAAAGATTCTGAGCACTAACCTGATGTTTAACAATCTGTCCCAAAGCCAGATTCAAATCCACCTGGCATTTTCCAAACAGTTTGAGGTAGCTGCTACTTCCAGGCATTGCTTTGGTTTGCAGTCTGTTGGAGAGCTCAAGTTCTATCAATCCCGTTTCAAACCTCACAGCGCGCATCGAGGGAGTTGTAGCTGTCACTTGAATTCCCTGATGGATAAAAAAGGCACAAAGTTATGAGCATCTGGTTCAGAGACATGAAGGGAAAGGAGAAAAACCCCTCAGCACTGTTTTGTCTTCATAAGATTACCTTAAACTGCAGGCTCAGTGAGTAAAGAAGAATTTTTGGTTTTTCTCCATCTGTTGTGCCATCGTGCTCATTCCAAAGAGGTATTGGCTGCTCCCCTCCTGCACACATTAAATACAYACAATCAGAGTTTTAGTAAAGAAAACATTTAAAACCAGTGTACACAAAAAGGTGACAGTGAATGAAGCCTCATTTTAAACAGTGACTAGTTGAAGATTAATAACAACAAATGAAGATTGAAGACATGAGTGCAAATTCATCTTCTTATATATAATTAATAGCTTTCTACTAAGAATGAAGGAAGAGAGGAATGAGGGGAAAAATTTCCCCTCCTGGGAAATTTTCCATAGGGAGTTTCAAAGCCTGTGAGCAGTAACACCTACTTTTCAAAAAAGATGTTATTTGTCCACGGCACACGTCTCTGACCATACAATCTATCTCTCTGACAATACAAATTTAACACTTGACCAAACACTATGCAAATTCCAGGAAATGGGGAACTGAAATTATATCAATACTTTTCAATGAGAGTAGGAAAGAAAATTCTGCAATTACTTTATTTTTGGGCATACTTCCACATCCTGGCACGTTTCATACCAAGTTATGTATCCCCCATAGGCCCTAACTTGAAGGAGCAATCCTGGTTTTAATTCTCCTTGAGATTTATCTACATTCTTATTTAGTTTTGAGGCAGAGCTTGCTGCTGGAAAAGGCTACACCACTAATTCTCTCCTAATATGTCAATTCTTCTAATTACAGTTATTTGGTGATAAGAACAGGCAGTTAAACCATGGATTAAAAAAAAACCAAACAACAACAGTAAATTTTTATCACTCCATTTTGCATCTGAATAATTTTCTTTTCATCAACACTGCCTTCAACTTGCAGATGTAATTATTATGGACTGCTCTGTTCGTTAACCAGCTCTCAATCTGTGCAACTTCMCCTTAAGTAATTGGTACTTACACAGTTTTTATGTAACGATCATATGCAAACAATATTTTGGTGCAACACAAACCATAATTAGATAACACATTTTAACATGCTACACTAATTGGTATTCTCAAAATAATCAAAAAATTATTTTGTTCCAAGCCAGAAGGACAAAGCAAATTTCTGCCCCCCTTGTCCTGCACTGAGCACTCAGAGCCAAGGATTGCTGACTTGACCACATCCCTGCTGAATTACCCCAATATGGGAGGGAACAGTCACATTTCAAAARCCATCAGGCTGCTACCTGAAATACAAATTTACAGCCTGGAAAAGCAGAAAACCAGCACTGGCAATAAATTACTCACATAAAAATGCAGGGGAGATTGAAATGCAGAGCCTAAGAAATGGTGTAAAAACTAATACAGGCTTCCTGGTTCAGCACTGTATATTCTATAAAAAATGTTCTAATAGAACAATGACAGCTGTTGAGGGCTTATTCTTCCCCTAAGCGTTTTCTTACTAGCCAATACGAATATATTTTGGCTGGAACAAATGTCAGGGTGTTTCCTGTTATCCTTCARGGGAATTTGGTATTTTCCATTTTCTCCACTGCATTTTCTAACTGCCTTGAAGGCACAGCATGTGGACCTGCACAGYTCTTTTATTGCATTTGGATACCTGAATGTATTTATACACTCACAGAGGTGCATGAAAGGATGTAGATGTACACACAGACACTGCTTTCTCTTAGTTACCACTTTTTATTCTTTCTTTCCCCATGATGCTTCCAACTATTAATGAACCTTTCCACTAAAAATTAGCTGTATTTCTCTAACAGCCTTTTAGGATAACTCAGAAACATTCCAAATGAAACCAAGTGAATATAGAAGGTAACCCAGCCAAGGTCACATCATGGAGAGACACAGAAGCTATCCAGGCTGTCCAGAATGCCAAAAAATCCTGCTTCCCAAGAAATTCCCTGCTTATGATAGACCTAGAATAATCTCCAGAGCCTCTGTTATTATTTCAAAGTCCAATTCTGCTTCTTGCTGCTGCTTGGAGTATAGAGGTGAAATGAGGGTGTCTGTGAAATAAAGAGCTGATCTTGAGAGCTACATAATGTTGCCATCAAACAAGGTTTGAGGATCTTAAAGCTGCTGTTAAGTGTTCTGCTTACCTGAAACCTTCTGTATGACCTCATTTACTTCCTTCATAAACACTTTCTGTACAAACACTAAATGGTTTAGAAGATCAGTTGTGAGATTATGTTCAAAAGAGCCAACCTGCAGAAAGAGAACATTTCAGAAGAAAATGTAGTGGATTTTTAGCCATTTTTTCAGCTGCAAACATCAGAAGTCTCAGTAACAAACACACCAGACTATTCTGACTAAAGAATTACACTTAGTAGAAATGCCCCCTGCTTTTAAGCAGCATTACTTTTCTCTCTGGGAAAATTAACTGTGGAAAATTGGCACACAAATAGAACTTGTGAATAGAATGTACTGTGTTGAGCAGAAAATTTTATATCATTAAGATTCTATGTCATTATTCTTCTTATGGAGCTGTCTAATCACGATTAAATAAACCAACTATAAAACAATGTAACAGTCTTCAAATTTCTCAGTGTTTGGATYCAACCTGTAAACCTGAGAGTTGTGGAGGAGGCAGGCTGATAAAACAACATGAAGATGCACAGACACAATTGTAACAGAGGGGAAATAACAAGGCTGCAGKCTTCAAGACCTACCTCAGCCACACAGCGCAGGTAGTTGCCCTGCAGRTAGTAGCCTTGCTTGGCAGGGAGCTCATCAATGCTCCAAATCTGGTCAGAGTAAGTGTCGTGCTCTTCCATGACATATTTCCCTGACATGGTGACAGGAGGGAGGTTGAGACTGGCTGAAGGAGGAATGGTTGACATGTCCGTGGCAGAAACTTTTGAAGTGAAGCGCAGTCTGTGGTTTGGAAGCTCAAAATTGAATCTGGTTTGGGCACCTGTAAAAGGAAGGTGTGAAAAGAAAAGGTAGGGACTGGCAAAAGAATCTCTTATTTATCCTTTAATTTAAGAACAGTTTTGGAATAATAGAAGAAGAATATTTAAGATTAAGTTGAAGTGCACAGACGTAAAGAACTATGAATATCCACCCAGATGATTCTGGGTTTTCTTTATTTTTAAAGAAAATGAAGACTCCACAGTAATACGTCGGAGAAAGGAGTAATAAAAACCATCTCAGGTGTACTGAGGCCCTACAAGACTATTCTCAAGTAGCATTACAAATTAGAATTTATAAATCAAGGACCATGAACCGATTTTAGCAGTCAGAGGGAAGCTTTTGGGAAGGAAGCTATATATCAATGCATACATGCTGCCTCTGGGAACTGTGTTTAACAACCACAGTGCCATTTCTCTATATGGGCCCATCTGATTGAAGCCCACATTAAAACAAATATAAGCTGATGGCAACAGATTCAAAGCTCTGGCTTTGATTCAACAGAAATACTGAGTGCTCTTAGATGCTTATGGGAAGGCCAAACTAAAAGAAGAGAAGTGTTACCTGTCATTCCATGGCTCCTCATTCTTCCCATCTTGTATTCTGCCTTCAGGGAGGGYAAGAGCGCTGCTCCAATAGCTATCCCATCTATCATGGCACTGAATTTAAGCACTATGGGCTTCTTCTCCAAGCCTTCTGGCAGCTGGGGGAACTCATTGGTTTCAACCGGCGTTTGATTGATGCTCGTTGGAGTTTTCTCAGAGGGCAGAGGAGTGGCCACRTCTTCTTTGGCTGGCTGGGGCCTGTGCACAAAGAGCAGGAAACCCTCCCTGTTACTCCTGGCTGTCCCACAGACACCCAAAAGGGCAAAATGCCGGCGGGGGACAGGATTTGGGGGCACTCACGCGGTGGAGGGCTGGCGGATGAGGTCGGAGATCTGCTTGGAGAGCTGGTGGGAGCTGCGCACCATCATGCTGTGCAGCGTGGCCGGGTGCTGCGGGATGTTGATGCTGATGGCCCCCACCTTCACCACGGCTGCGTTGTTGGTTTTCAGCCCCCTCTGAGCACTGTACAGGGCCTGTGATTTGGCAATGCTGCACTTCACCACGGTTCTGACAGCACAAGGGAACAGCAGTTATTTGCACATCATAACAGTTTGAGGCTAAATTGAGTTTTTCAGAGGTAGCTGACTGCTGAAGTAATTTTGCTTGTAAACTACTTCACTTTATACACAAGGATGCACTACATGCCACAAACAACCCCGCTGCACTTAAGGGAACTACACRTCATGCACGGCAAAAATACCTGTTRMAACTRCTAYTCTTGCATAAAGCAAGGTCACTGCAGTGCATACACACTAGGCTGCACACAGACAGACAAATYTGCACACACAAAAACAGAAAAAGAGCCTTCCATTTCAGCTCCTGTTCAGGAATAATCTTCAATCATTGTTTTCATTAGAAGACTTAGTAAAATCTGATTTTYGCATCCAATTAGATCAATGGAGGAAACATTTAACAGCAAATACATAGCAAGTGCTAAACCAATTTGTGAATTAATACTGATGTGTAATCCAAAAATATTATTCCAAAATACATCATCTAAACTTCATTTTAATGTTGAGGAGGATATGGTCCACAATGGTTACCCAAGATAAAAATATAACCACACARAGCTGGCAATTTTTGATGTCGTAACAGAATTTTGGCATAGCAGAATTCATTAAACACTTATTTAAAAGATATTGGGGCAACACATTMATGTTTCTATGGTCAATTCCTGGAGGGTTACCCAATGGAAGTATTTTATGCAGCCAACACAGAAGGACAGTCTCAAAGAGAAGGACAAATCATTGCCAAAATACAACACATTAGCTAAAATGGCTGAAAGAGTCTATAAAATTGCAACACTCAATGCAAGTTTCTCAAACGCTGTATTTTAAGGGGCATAACTAAACCACTTTTTGTATCATATTTGCTGTCATGGTGAAAGATACAATACTCTCTGAATTCCATTCTCTAAGTAATGTTTCTTCTTAYTCTCATATTAAARWATCAGCAAGYCCAAAGCAACCCAGATGTRGAATTACAAACAACAACAACAAAAAGACACAATCCTTCTGCTTATAATCAAGAAATAAACAGAACTGTAAGGCAACCACTGGCCCATTAACAGCAAATTAATTGACTGAAGCTCAAGGAACACTCCCAGATTTTCACAGCTATGCAAGAGATGCAAGTGACCTAAAGCAGTAATGGATTAATATTTTAGGGCAGACTGTCAAGTATAAATTATTTCAAAATATGTGATGAAGGAGAACACAAATCTTAATTCACAATTAAAAAACAAATTATACAAATAAACATTACTTAAGAAAAGGCCAGACTTGTTTTAATCCACCTCTTTAAAAGAAAACCACAATTATTCCTCTCCTGATGTTTGCTTATTTCCTGTTATCTTCTTGCTACCATTCTGACTCAACTGTTGTGAAGCCAATCAAGATCACAGTTCCAYCCCATCTATAACATGAAATACCACTGCATTCAAACCATTTTGAACACTTCCTTAATTAAAAAAATATKACACCAATTTAGCTGCTGCAGAAGAAAAAAAAACTCAGCAAAATTAACTGTGCTTTTCTCCTAAGGTATTTCCATATTTCATGCAACAAATTAATTTTACTGTTGCTTGCCTACAAAAGAACATAGTTCCATGCCACAATGAAATGTGGAACAACTGTATGAATATGCATTTATTATAAAAGATCTGCAGTTTGCTTACCTACAGTGATATGCCTGTAACAAATCTGGCTGTATCTCATTAAAATCATTAATCACTATTTAAGTCWTACCAGTATTTACCACAATTCTACACTCTCACATCAGTACCATCAATAATCACTCTCCAGACAAATCTGTGACAAAAAGTCTTTGTCCCACCTTGGAACTGACTACAAGGCCAGTGCTTAACAGATTTTTTGAAATGTTGTAAGAAGTGTTGGGGGGAAAAATGTCAGGAGGCCCATAATACACAGGAACTACTACAGCAATTCAGCTGGAAACTCAGGCAGTAGCAGACATCCGAGGTGTAAATAGTGATCCTTCCCTTAATTCCAGCAAGCCAGAGGCTGTATTGTGTTCATGGCTCACCATCAGACCTGTCCTACATGGATTTCTACTTTTTTTTACCACATCATAGAGCAGGGAATTCAACCCCTCAGTGATGCACTATGAAAACAAGTAATTACTTCTGSTGGTTTAATGCTGCTACCAGACAAAAAGGAGCAAAAATCCCACTATTTTCTCTACATCACTTGCAGTTTTACAGTCCATCACCTCTCCCTCYAGAGCTATAAGGACATTTTAAAGTTAATCCTGTATTACTAAAATGCTGAATAAACAGACACTGTGAGAATGGAGGCCCTGCACACACACACAGATCTGGGGGATATGAAAAGGGGCACCTTCACAGCAGCTGATGCACAGGCAGAGGTTTTGAGGAACACATTTTGAGTTAGCATAACCTGGGCAGGATGCCTGGTAGTTAACACAGCACACAGGTAACGACAAAAAGGAATGATCCTTTTCATGGTGACACCAAACAGGGATATCACTCAGAGCACAGCAGTTCCAAAGCCAATCTCCCCTGTRTGCTCCCTTACATTTATCAACAGTATTTCAGCTCATTAAATAAGCAGAGGCAGATCTAAAGAACTTAAGGGCCAGTGAAACCATTCTAACATTACAGCAGTGAGTACAGTACAATATGAACCCCTAAAACTATATTGCTAACATTTACAAAGACCTTTTTTTGGCAGATACTGAGCAGACTTCATGAAAAAAAGCTTAATACCAGAAAACAACAGATGTTAAACCAAAATGTACTCAAGCAACATATGCCTATAGAGGCACACATAGTAGGAATGCAGCCATTAGCTACACAACACAGAGTTAATTGCAAGACTATTAAACATAATAATATGACATACAGAAACTCTTGTTTGGCTGTGCTTGTAGGAGATGTAGGAAAATCCTCCAGTCTACAGATGAAGATTGAAGAGAAAGCAAGAAAAAAACAAAAACAAAGCAAATAAAGAATAAACAGTCATGCAAAATTAGTCAGTTAATTACTTGTAACCCACAATATGACATTTATTCTCAAATTTACCAAGTTGAAGGTTTTAGTTTTGCTCATATTTGTTCTTTGCTTTAAAGATTTATTGTTATTTCCCACCTTTCCTTCTGCACCCTCCCTATATGTAAAACAGACATGAAGAGCCTCAGTCACCTTCAGAAGCCCTTCAGGACTGTCAAATTGGAACTTTGATTTATCCCTCTGAAACAACCTTATTGGAAGCAATTTAGCCAAAGAAATTATAACATTCTACATGTTTGAAGTTCTGTGTGGCATCTTCCAAACGATCAAGGAACTAAAAGGAGAGAGAAGAACTCAAGTCCCATTGTTTAGCCCCTTTCCTACAAGAGTGATGTTCTGAGACCAGACCACATACTGAGGGTTACCCAGGTAACACCCAAAGGGTGTGAGGGTGATCTGTGCTGCAAAGGGCTGTGGTTCAGCTGTTGTTCTGCAACTCAAACAGAAAGAGATGCAGCTAGGAACAAAGAAAAATAATGCATGGCTTATTTGTTTGTGAACCTGGCAGCAGAAAAACAAACCCCAAAGAGTGTGGATGCTGAGCCAGTGATTCACAATGTTCATGCACAAGAATGGTTCTCTCCCCCTCCCCTGCCAAGTTGTGTCAATTATATAAAGGGTGGAGAAGGGATATGAGAAATGCAAAAATAACATGAGAGAACAAAGAGTGATGCATCATGAGAATTGAAAAATACACCTTTTAAAAAAACCCTATAGATCTTAAACAGGAATAATCAGCATCAGTAGATTAACTAGTCCCTAAAAATCTTGTATGGTTTGAACCTACAAGTTTCAAAAAGCAAAAAATACACAACTCATACAATTTCTATGCACTTGAACTACTGTAAATTGTGAGACTTTCAACTTACTGGATATTTGGAGTAATTCCCTCCAGCAGGACGATATTGACACCTCCTATGTGAGCAGTGGCACATGTCTCAGTCATCTTTTGATGGAGCACATCTTTAGGGAAAAGCAGTATTTAACAGCATTTCAGTCAGTAAAATACTTCAGGTATATTTACTGCTTTTAAMAATATTGCAGCAGGAAAGTGAAAAATTACAGCTTTTGTGGTCACATTAAGTGATGACAACTATAAATTGTGACAAGAAGAAAGCATTTGAAAATGAGCGACTATCTTCCAATAGAATTTCCTCCATGGCAATTTTTCAAAATCTTGCATCCTTTTAAAATCCTTCAGCATCCTAGTCATGGTTTTTCAAAGAACTTGTTGAATATTATTATATTACACATGCACATAAACATGTCAAGCTGGCAGTGAGTTTAATAACAGAGAACACTCAGCTCATCCCACCTTTCATTTTTTCTTTCAGAGTGAAGCTTCCATGGATTCTCTTCAGCTCGGATTCCATGGTGAGGCCACCAATGTCAGCCTCCAGGTGGGTTCTGTTCACCATCCCTATGCCAAAGACGATGAGGGTGACGTGCTGTGGCTCCGAGGTCACCAGGCTGCGCTTCCGGCCGTTGTCCTGTTCATTCTCAAACACCACYCTGCAGGCAGGCTCAGTGGGGCTTCGAACACCTACACAACAACAAGAGCCATTTAAGGGTTTATTTATAATAAATCCTTAGCATATCCCATTTATATTTGTATCTGAAACCAAGGGTCACATATCTATCAWGTCAAAACAATTCTTGAGGAAAATTATCTGTGCCTCGCTCATTCCACCCCAATACCACAGCAACTGAACCAAATCCAAGACACAAYGAAGACAATAATGAGTGATGTGGTTTCATTATTATTCACATTCTCTTTCATAAATATTTGTAACTATCTGATTTTATTGTTATACCAGAAAAATGCCCTGACAGTTTCCAATTGTCCTGGGTTTTTTGTTTTTTTTTTTATCAATCCACAGGCCAAGATTCTTCTAATTCAGTTTTGGATGAGCAAATTTTCCTTTTAAACACTCAAGAGTCTAAAAGCAATGTAAGAAAATTTACATTCTGTGCAGATATCATAACTGTAGATATGATATTCTGTACATAAAAGGCACTGGCATCTGTTTAACAAAAGCTCTCATTTGAGACTTCCTCAGATTTCATTCTTTAGTTAGAAGAAGTCCAAAGAAAATATGGCTATAGAGCAAATATACCACTCGCTGCATGTTTACAGCAACCTAAGTTCAGCAACAAAGAGAATGATGCTAAGTTAGTTCTCAAATTTACTCTGCTGTGCTAAAATAYACTRGAAATAGYWATTATTACACCAGATCTCAARGTTTTGGRTGAAATTACRSCTCSAGCACTTGTAAWCTTTRTGGGACTTRACCAAAATCAGTATTTCMYYTYTYYYTCTCWCASMRMRRKKYWCASAKWYWTTTTTTTTMACTGTCAGTMAATGACTTATGTAYATGCTTGCWTATYTTCAGARAATGGTAATAAAGRGCATTTCCAGTAGCCCCTTGAACACAAAACAGCACCTCAGGAAGAACAAACTCAATCAATCCACATGACACAATTCATGAGAAAATTTAAGCTTTTCTTTTGTACATCACCTTGGTCAACTAACCCAAAGCTCCCCTCCATCCTCACCACTTGCCCCTGTGATCCAAGTCAGATGGGGAGGGCAACTTCCAAAAGCCATCTCASAACCAAGCTTTAGCAAACCACATTYGAGCAAAARYACACACACTCAAYTATYTGGRTTCATGAAGCAGTTTACCTGTKGGCCCAAAAGTTTCAGAAGACTTTTCTAAGATGCCAGTTGGRTCAGAAATGAGTGAATAGAAGTTCAATAGTTTATACATATTTTGCCAGCACTCAGCAGAGGGCTCRCTCTGCTCCGACACGGTAATGGAGTCCGAGTCATCCATATGGATCGCCACRTGGTCAACCACATCTTTGGAGCCTTTCCTGGACACTTTGGAAGTCCTCCGCTCGGACCTCCCCAGGGAATTCTTATTCCGTGACTCTTTCTTGTTGTTCTCGTTGTTGGTTCGCTTGTTCTTGGTGTTGTTAACCCTGGTGCCCCCGTTGAGGCTCCCTCGGGAGCTGCGGCTGAAGTCCGACGAGCGGAAGTCTCTGTGCTTGCGCGTTTTGAAGGTGGGGGTCGGGGAGGCCGAGCCAGCCGTGTACCTGCTCAGTTTGATGTCTGTCTGAGTGGCCTTGATGTCATCGATCATGGTGCTGAACTGATGGATCAGCCTCACCAGGGCCATGTCCACGTGCTGGCTGATGGAYTGGCAGGAAATGGTAAAATTGCAGTGAAAGGTGTTGTAATAGCGCTTGTTCAAGTCATGGAAGGAAAGGGCGTTGGTGGAGTTGTGAGGGGTGCACATGGATTTCTCCATCACCACGGCACTAATGCTGAAAGTCTCTAACATCAAAGCTGGCTTGAATTCCAGAGGAGGAAGATTGACAGCTCCTTGCCTGAGGAAAGAAAAGGTACAAGTTARTACTGTGTTCCTTTTTATGAGAATRAGAGTCAAATAYGTTTTTTACACAGCTTACGTCTAATTTAGTGAATCCAGCCTTTTATTTCCCTTAGGATATCACCTTTTTASCACAGTTCTAAATATAATAAAATGAACTTTTACAGTTTCATACTAACATAGCAATAATCCAGTTCTATGAAACCTAGCTTGGCATGCAATCATTCAATTATATCCTGAAGCTGTATCCAAAATTGGTCTGGGGGAAGATTCTGCATTTTCACAGAAGGGCACATCATTATTTACAGGATTAATTATTAAATGTCATTTCAAAGCCACTCAAATTCCCCCCCACTATTATTCCCACCAGCTCTCCTCCTTCCCCAATCTCCAGTTTTCAAAAGCAAAGGTTCAAATAGTTACAATTCCCAAACCATTCCACAGGAAGATTAAAAAAAACCTTTCTGACATGAAGACAAAATGCAAGATGAGAAGAGTAAAGGGCTGCTCTTTACCCTATGAAAGTGCTTTAGAAATCTGGCACATGAAAAATCGAATTTCTGTTCTTTAACCAATACACATGTTTTTAAATCTTTCTCATCATACCTTCGGGCTCGCTTGCTTTTCCTTTCCTTTGCTGTGTCTGAATCAACAATATCTGCCCTGAGGCAGTCCAGAGTTCCTGAGAAAGAGAGGTACTCTCCAAAGTACATTCTGTAGCACAGGGGCATCGCATCCTGGGACTGAATTCCTGTGTAACTTAGCAGAGGTTTGAAAACAACCTACAAAACAAAACACAGGGGTTTAGTCATGAAGGCCTTAATTAYTTCCACATTTTTGTTCATCATTTGCTGATGTGCAACCCCTGTTACCTGTGCATCTGCCAGCTGGACAGCAGGAAAGCCCTGGTTTCCCTCTTCTACCCCTGCAATGTCATCCTGGCTGGTGCTGTGCTGCGAGTGGGTGCCATCCAGGGTGTTCTGGTCACTGGACAGAACTGTGTTGAAGTCTGAAGCAGAGGGGATAGTGGGAAGATTGGGTGCCACACCTGAAAAATAAATACCCATGGAACACTAACACCACAGCAAATCTTATCACCACCAACTCTAGTAATTCAGCAAGATTCATTATACACATATACAACCCAGATTGTTCAACTCAGATTTGGAAAGTCTTTCTGCAGAGAAACACATTCCAGCTTACAAAGGAGCCACAGCAGTTCAGCAATACGTACAGCATGATGATGTTTGCAGGATCAGACTATATGTTCGATATTAAAACCAAACTGAAACAACTTATTGCCTAAGATTAATATAGCAAGTTGAAGGAGTGTTAACAGAAAAAAAATATTCAAATACAGTGTTAGTGAGAAAGAAAACTAAGGCACACATTTGAAAAGCCTGAATGATGACAGGCTTACAAGAACAATAAGTTCTGTAGTAAGTTGTTAAACACCTGTTTCTTTAATACACCTAAGAACTTTCAGAAATGTATTTTTTCTCCATTCCCTTACACCAGTTAACCACTTCCCATTCCTAAGCTACTTTCAAAATAGATGCTCAAAGATGAACTGAGAAAATGAGGGTTCCAATGCACACATTACAAAATAAGCATATGCAAATTACATCAGGAATAGCCAACAATAGCCAAGGAACTCTGCAACACAAGATGATTTTATCGYTTAACTTTTGGCACCTACACATGGTTCTGGCAGCTACACTGTCAGTTCCAAATGTATGAAAAAGCTGAATTTTTGGAGCTAGGGTGAGGGAAAAGATAACAACAGTTTTGCTTAAACCACATTTTTTCATTTTCCACTTTGATAAGAGGTCCCCCAAACAGTATTTTGAACTAATTTAAGTTCTGTTGAATGTAAGTCACTCTCACAATTACTTTCAGACAAAAKGTGGCAAACACAGGCGCAGCCAGCCCGGAACCATCTCCAAGTCAGCTGCAAAGTAGCAATACCTGTTGGAAGGCTGTTGTGGCCAGACTTGGTGGCTGGACTTTCCTGCACGACACTTCCCCTGTTGCCYACAGCATTGGACATCCAGTTATAGAAACTCACAGAGGAGGGCTCTGACAGCAGAGGGTGTTCAGACAACATGTCTGTGGCCACGGTATTTCCTGGGCAGATAAATCACAGCTTCAGCATTTTTTGATCCAAGTCAGTAAAAACAAGGAACACGGCACAATTGCACTGACAACATGTATTTACTATAAAAATGAGCCTAATTCTCAAGGTTTATTCCACTAAATTACGTGTCAAACAACACTACAAGGGCTACCACAGAAGTTATACATGGCACTAATGGATGCTTATCTCTACCGTTAATTAGAGAAAAGGAGTCATTAAGAAACCAAAATACCTTTTTTTCTGAACAATATTTCAGTCCCTGACAGCAAAGGAGAAAGGTTTTAGAAAAAATACAGAATCAAACTTGTGATTTATATATAAAKAAAACCAGATAACAATACACTCTGAATAATAACACAGAGCATAAACATTTCAATGTTTCAAGCTTCAAAAATATTGGTTGAAAAAGCYATTACTAAAAATCTGCAAATTGTCATATGCAAGCTAAGTTACTGAAATATTAGTTTCAGCCATCTTTACAAGCTACTAAAAAKGTAGAGAAAAGATGACAAATACAGAATGGTTATTTCCTTATTCCTTCAAAAAGACTCAAAATTTGAAGCTGAGTWAAATGAAGACTAAATAAAGGCAAAATATTTTATTTCTTCTGTTAGCTGCAATTCCCCTTCCCAACCTGATGCACTTGCACTTCTCCCTTGAGGTTACTTATGCTACATCATACCTGTTCGTGTTAAAGAACTACTTTTAACTGCAGATGAACTTCTTTGAGGAGTCCCTTCCAGAAGATTGTGCAGGCTAGGAAAACTGCCAGTGAGATAGCTGAGCAGACTTTCTTTCCTTGGACTTTCCCTGACTCCCATTCCRGAGCGGCCAACGTGCACTGGTGAATCCGTGGCTGTATCTCCGCTGGTGTAACTCAAGGAATGATATGGATGGATGCCCTATGTGCAGAAAAGAAACAAATGAAGCGGGTGGAAACTGCAAAAAGGAAGCAACATTTGGTCTGAATATGAACTTGGAACACAATAATCTTACTACAAGCTACTGGAGAGATTGTAGTCTTAGATTCTTTATCATGATAGTCATTCCTTGTTTCTGCTGCCATAGATAACAGAAGAAGGCCTGCAAAGGTTTAGGCACATCCTTAAATGATGCACATGAGGCATGGCACTGAGGTTAACTGGCAAATAAAGAACAGATATAGAACACAGGCCAACTGATGGAGCATCCCTTTTGTAAGGTCAGGAGTAGACCTTCCCTATGTTACAGTTACTTTTTGTACACATTTACTCATCTGCAGCCAACAGAATTGCTCCTGAACAGGACAGCTACAACCCATTTTGCCCTGGTGCCCAGTCCTGGACMTTTACCTTGATTTTCAGCACAGAATCACTGTGAGTGTGAGTCTTGGACAGCTTCCTCATGATCTCAGCACCAGTGACAGGCCCGGAGGCGCTGGCAGGGGGAGGGCGGTTGGCTGTTCCTTCCAGGAGCATCGTGTGCTCACTCACAGTAGCTGCAATCAAGCCAAGAGTTTCCCACTTTGATACATATTTGGAGAGCCAAGATCATCTATTATTAGGCACATTTCTCTASATGCAGTCTTGAACTCGCAAGGGCTGACACACACCTACACAGCACTGTCTAATTTACAGACAAATAAGAACACCACAGACATGGGTCTGCTGGGTTTTTTGTTTTATAATCCAAGTGTTTCTGCTCAATGAAAACAGCTATTTTAGAGCAGGGAGCAGAAACCTTTATCATACATATGATTACATGCAAGTTTCACACATTAACATCTTTGGGTTTGCTCTCTTAAAGCTGCTGGCTTTTAAGTGAAAAGGAGCAAATAATTCAGTTGATTTATTTTGTGCAGGAAATAACAAGACAAAAGATGTGAAGAAAGAGAGGTCTCCTGTTCACTTTTTCTCTGAGCAAACACTAATTATTGTAATGCTGTAAGTATCATTATGAGCAGCAGCTTCAGAAGGAAGGTGATATAAAAATAGAAGCTGAGTAATTCTAAAAAAGGAGACTATAATTTGTTCAAGCATTAGAACTAAAGCTCTGAGAGGAGCTACTCATCTCTATGAATTTTTATGGAGACAGARCAACACAAAAATACCTGCATCGAATTCAAACTCTGCTCCATCAGCACTGGTGTCACTTTGAAGGCCCCCTCCATTGTCCAGTCCAAGTCCATCCTCATGCTCGTGGAGGGCATTTGGCTGCAGTTTCATTGGTTGGGCTGGTCTGTGCAAGCTGACTCCTTTAAAGGCTGGGGTTACCACTATGAACTTCATCCACTGCCTTGCTAAGGCAACYAGACCTTTCTTTAAGGTCACTAAGGCAGGAAGGCCATCRCTCTTTAAATTWAAAAAAARAWAAATWAATATCACAGCATTTTGAAGTGAACTGGAGGGCAGAAAAAGTCAAAGCTTTCTTAAATCTCTGTGCTTAAGAGGCTTATGACAAACATGCTGGCACCACAACACATCAAGCAAGAARCCAAAAAGCTGGGAGATAAAAATTACAGCTTCATTGAATATAGCAAATACATTTATCTACACGACCTGAGGATCTGGCCAAGGGGCCAAAAATAAACAACAGGAAGCAGGTTTATTATATATGAAGCTAAATGTACTTAAGTAATTATAAAGCTAAAAATTGTGAGCTAAAATTTATGGCAGACTGYACAAACAGAGCTGAAATTTAAAAGATTATGTTTTTTCCATTGTTCATAAGCAGTATTTTAAGAAAATAAATTTGAGGCCAAATTTAGGGATTGTTTTGATTACATCACTGAATTGTCCTAAAGAAATCAAAAGCTTGTTATTTTGACCACAAATCAAACTGTGCTATTTGTGACTCAAACTGTGCTATTCCCGATCACTGGCTCTCAGCAGAATATGCTGAAAACCAAAGTGTTTAAATCTGACAGCTGTGGAATTGGATTATGAAAATGACACAAAATCAGGAATAAACACTCCTCCTTGTGCCTAATGTTTGTTCAAAACACTACTTCCTACTACAATCTAGACATTTACAGGCTAAAGCCATCAAGAAAAAGATTAGATTCTTAAGCCCTATAGCTTGTACAATTCTAGCTCCTTCCTTAAACTACCTGCATTACCCCAGTACTTCTAGAAGAAATGAAAACTAATTCCAGGGACAGAATTTAGAATAAACTAACCACTTCATCCACCTACCTCAATAATTGAGATTTATTCCATTTTAACACCATGAAAAATGAAATCTCATAAAAAGGCTATTGCAATATGATAGAGAGGAAATAAAATCTGATTTTAAAAAGCCATATGCAGTTTTAAAGGCATACACTTTTGTTTTATGATCTCTCATGCATTTAGTAATAAAATAGTTTGATAAACGTAATGCATATACACAGGCCATAAAAACAGCAGATGTGAAAGAAAATGAAATTAGAGAACCCGTATCTACTTATCAATTTAAAGATACATAAGAGTTTGCATTACATTTTTTTGTTTGATAACCTTCCTTAAACTGTTGCCAGATTTAAGACATTAGAATTCATACATTTGAAMCTAAAAGACTGAGATATGTCCAGTTTTCCTGGGTAACTCACCATAGTGGCATCCTCAATAATGGAGTAATTGGCTTGATGAAGRTAATGGTGCAATATATTACAGAGTAAACAAGAAGGATTTTCTTGCAAGAAACGAGCCACTTTGGTAAGTCTGTTGTACTTGCTTCTCAGAGGGAAGTGSACACTTTTATTCTGGATTAAAATAAAACGATTTTCAACATATGAACATATTTGCAAACAGAGGATGAGCACAAACAATAGATTTCATCTATGATACAACAAACTTCAAACCCCATTTTGAACTTCTGCAACAAAGATTCGCCTCATGGGTACCCACCTTATTTTAAATACTGCATGTGAAAAATCATTCTTGATGAGTATTTATTTATATGAAGCAATAAAACAACAGCCTGGATTCAAACTGCAGACTATAATGTTACTTCTGGACTAACAGACATATATGCAAAGCCAGCTGCAATTTTCAAAGAAACTGTTTATTACCAGTTAAATACAAAACAGGCACTTGTTCTAATTTGGTTTAGTCTAGAAGCAAGATAGGAAAAAGAAATAGGAAGGGAGRTAGGAATAAGAGACTGCTGCAAAGGATTATTTTTGAGTAGAGCAGAAAACCAGCCTCACACTCAGGTCATCCATCTCACAATACAAGACAAGATCTCAGTGTGGGCATCACCTCAGAATCYTCCCGCTAGATAGTGCCAATCAAACCAAGAGCAAACAAAAATATTTCATAAAATACACCAGGCACTACAGGCATATTTCTTTCTCTTCTTTTACCTCAAGATGCACTCCTGTAAGAAGCATGAGACTTCCTCAACAGTAACAATTCTGAAATTTAGGTTGTGTACAAAAAGCACAGCTACTGAATTCTTGTGACCAGTCCTAAAGGCTCACAAGACATTCTCTAAGTTCATCAGTGAAAATATCCAGAACTCCAAAAAATATGAGCTGCCTATCACACTGTCCTGTTCTGATATGCTCATTGATTTAAKCAAGGWGATTTACCTCCAGWGCTTCTGTCATAATRCACCCCATAACAGCACAGATTCGCAGGGTTCCTTCCGTTTCCAGTTTATTTAACGAAGATTTCACCTGATCAATGGGAACAAGCCAAGCACCAACTGCAGGCGTTGCAGTGCTCAGGAGGTTCAGCTGCCTGTGGAGAAAAATAGAGAAAGGGGTGTTCACAGTCAGCAGCAGCCATCAGCAGGATTTTCTGATGCTGTTATGAACAGCAGTCAAATATGTGGGAAATTGATATAAAGTTATAAACACAGAYTTACTGCCCAGGAAACAAAAAYYGGCAAGATGTACCTAAGGCAATTTYTGTTTTACTCACTCACACACTCWTGATYCTTCCCACTTTTGCTACTGCTATTCCTTCCTTTTCCCATTTGATTCCCTATTGAAACCATACAGTTTGAAATTCTCATATCACTGACTGCATCCCACAATGAACTGTTACATGTTATGAAGGACTTTTGCCAGAGGGCTGAGCAAGAGAATTAGCAGAGTATCTTCTAATTTATGGCTTTATACTGCCAGACTGAAATATTTGGCTTATTCTATATACATAAGGTAAAAAACCATCTTAGAAGGACACATCTTGAACTTTATAATGCAGTGGCACTATGATCATGGATGATAGCAGGTATAACACCAAAAGCATTGGGCTGTTCTCTTCACTAGCATCCCACAGCCCACTCCCATGCCTTTCTCCCTCACACATTTCCATCTCACCAGAAGTTGTGAGGGCTCTTTGTTTTTTTAAATCATCCTTTTCTTCTTTTAATCATGTCTACCTAAACATTTTCTAGCAGTACATATAAATTACAACAATAAAAAACCAAAGCAAGAGTTACGGTGATATACACAAACCCCCAAATTGTCWTTTCCAGAGAAGCTTCAAAAATTACTGAAATTCCATTCAGAATCTACCAAATACAAATGCAGTTTAACAAAGCAGAACTGCCACTTGCTTGCTTTTAAATCAGGTAAAAAAATACCTTGAATATATATGGGCTGGAGATCGCACATTGGTAGGGGCTGCAAAACTAAACCAAATTTCTTTGATTGTCAGCTTCATGCTGCAGGAGTCAGGGGGAGGAGGCATCAAGGGGATATCTTTTTTCAGATCATCAGATTCAACACCTTCATCCTTAAAAATGAAAAAAAGAAATCGTGAAGTCAAAAGTGAAACTGTTTTCCAAAACTATTACACTGAAAGGCACTAACATATTATGATCATAAAAAATTGTTTCATAGGTTTTAGGGAAAGGAAAATAAACTAATGGTGTCCACTAACTCTCCAAAGGGATCCTGCAAAAAGCTGGAAGTTTAGTGTCTAAATAGACATGACCAATCATTTCTACCCAGTATGAACATACCTGCTCGTCTGAAACTGAATTTCCATTAATATCTGAAGAGGGACTTATTCTGTCACAAGGGAGGTTATCTTCAGACACATCAGTGTTGTAACCACTGCCAGTTGGGGAATCTGAAGAGTTGTTTGATGCAAGCAATCCACCTCTCTCTGTGTCTCTTGATTTACCCATGACTCCGAATGTGTTATACAACACTGCCCCAGACTGTCTTCCCCCTGTAAAAATACCCAACTGTAAAGGCTTTCAGCACATAAATAACTGTAAATTATGTCCCACAGAAAAGATTTGCAGCTGAGCAGAGAAATACACATGGTTTTGGTTAAACATGGTGCATTAACATTCTATACAACTACAAATTGTATACATTCTATACAATTTAGCACAACAAATAGAAGCTCCTGATGGTTTGTTACAAGTAGATGAACTCACATGAAGAGTGTTTTTAAATATTGAAAAAAATAATATGGATGACAGAAAATACGTATGTACTGTGGKTTTTTTCTTTTTGAAGCTAGCTTTCCCCTSCCAGAGTAAAACTCTGSCTCTATAAAACACTTACTTTGGTKAAGGTGAGGATTTGAGTGATCAGTRAAAGCATCAATTTTAACCYYAGGTTCAGAAACTKAKGAAACCAGTTTATATGAAAATACTTCATACACTATGTAAGTTGTACTTACAACTAAAAATGYCTTTATTGTATAAAGTATGAAATTTATTTCCCACAGCCATGTACTATTYCCTGTCACCTAGAGTCAACAATTACTAATCAAATAATTGCTAAACAAGAAGACTTAACAACAGAATTGTCAGTAACCTCATAAAACAAAATAATAAAGCCTTTAAAAGCTTTACCTTTTATAGTTAAATTTTCAATTCCACACTCAAACATTATCCAACCCCACTTCTCTTGACTAGGACCAATYCGAGCTACATCTGGAACAGCTTGTTGATCGGTTTCATCCACAAAAGTAAACTCATCCAACTCTTCCAAAGTAAAAAGAACTTTTGATTTCCCAAAAGGAATGGCTGTTATTGCACAAGTTCCAATATCTGCAAAAATAAACATATTTATTATTGTATTACAAAATGGAAAAAGCTTTACATCTCCARACAGCACTCTGAAGTTTAGTGGGTTTTGGGGGAGTTATCTCTTTAGTATTCCTCAAACAAGTGGAGGGAGTGGGGGAAAAAGAAAGAAAAAGTTAAAAGTTGAAGCACAAGCAAGGAAAAGAAGCATAGAAATAGGGAAAATAAGCCTTGCTCCTGATATGTTAATATGGGCAGGATAACTTTTAAATTGGAAAAAAAATCAAGGACTGAGCAACAAAAAATTTCAAGACATTCTCATGCAAACACATCTGCCTTCTTCATCTTTCTACAGAGCCATGGTTCCAACTGAATTCATGGTTGAAAGCATGTCTGTGTCTGTACTGGGAAGATGTAAAGCACTGAGTCTCACTGATTCCCAACAAAATCCAGACTCAAGCAGTTCCTAATTTATGACGATTTTGACTGTCTAAGATCCAGCAGGGTACTATGACACCTCCATTTCTTTGATGTTAGTATGTAGCTTAATTAATTACAAATCCTTTCTTCTTGTGACAATTCTGAAGAAACATGTAAAATAATTTTATACTAAATGCCAAATATCTGAGGAAAAGAACTACACTGAGTCACYTTATATYCCTTCAAATCCTTACCCTCTGCCTCCAATTTCCAACTGCATCTGCTTTTGAAGTATATATGAAATGCTAAGATCCTTAGAAAGGCTCTTCTCAAACCTTTTAAGTGTAAGATGATGAGTTTTCTTGGTTAAAACTCCAAAATTGGCCTTCTTGAATGTCTGCAGCACACTTGATACAGGACACTGCCACTAAGATTCTACCCATAACTAAGTAAAAATTGAGGTAACCATTTCAGTGTTCTCTTAATGCTTTTGTTTTCCTTCAATTACATTTGCTCACTCATCTTTGCACAGCCGTGGGTTTTTTTGGTTGTTGTTTATTTATTTATTGTGTATTTTTTAATTGTATTGGCTTTACAGAATCCTTCCTCATGTCTCAAGACTCCTGCTCCTTATGGGACAGGTAGGAAAACTGGTAGAGAGTCCATTAAAATTAAATCAGTTGAACAAAAATTGCCTCTACTTTTGGTCATCTTTTCTGGGTTAGTTTTTCCAGGATCAGGAGTTATAGCAATATTTAATTCAGAGATTCTTGAAGCTATTTCCTTAACACAATCAGGAAGGAAGTCAATTGAACAGACTTCATTTTCAGTGTTATAGTCAGTAGAGTTAAAAATCTACAGCTTATCATGCTGAAATTGAGGATACAACAGGCACATTAATTCAAAGTGTTAGAAAGTTGTAAGAATGTAATTCATGTAAGATGACAAAAAATTGTAGCTGAAAAGAGATCAACTGGGAGGAAAGGAGCTCAGGCCTCAAATTCCAGCAGTGCAGGTCAATATTTACAGTGCATCTGCCACAAAAACTGCTTAGAAGTTTGTCTTGAGAGCTTTTACTTTGCCTACGTTTAAATCTACCACTTAGTGGAGTAACAGAAAATAATTTCTCCTAAATCTCTTTTTCAAATATCTGCCAAACCTCCAGGTGCAAGTGGCTTTTCATCTGTGTTGATAAAAACCCCACAACCAAACTACAAGATCAAAACCATCTATAACCACTTGCTTCTATTAAAACTGGTATTTCCACAATTTCATATTATTTAATACCTGTTGTATCAAGGCCTCTAAGCTGTCCATGCACACGATGGATGTTCAATTTAGCAGCAATTTCTTTGCCTTTTTCTGCTCCAGAATTGGATCTCAGTGAGCCAGAAGACTGGGGCTGCATTTTGCTGGTTTGGATGTAACGATCAAACGTGACAGAATTCCTYCCAGTTTCTGCATTGTTCGAAGGCTCCTCAACTATACCCCTTTGTGATATCAGAGAGAAAAAACAATGAGGCCAATCTCCAGATAAACAAAATAATCCCATGAAATATGTCTAAAGTTTATGACAAATAGTGATATACATTACTCATACCTGTTCATACGAACTTGAGTGGCAATTCTATCAAAACACAAAGCTACTAAGGAAACGTGAGTCACRGTTTTACTGGAAGAAACTCCTGGGGATTCATCCACAGATGCTTGTAGTAAACACAGGTTCACCTATTYATAAAATTTCATCAAAGAATAAAGACATTTAGAAAAACATGTTACATGATGTAAAGATCACTAATTGGTGACACAATCTTGTCTTATACTTTCAGTAAAGAAAAACAAGACTACCACACCTAGAATATAATTTAAAGACACGGCAGCCAGTTACCCCTGCAGTGGTTGTTATTTAACTATTGCACATCTGCCATCACAAAACTGAGCAGCTCAAAAACAGCCTATCCTGCTCCAAAGTGTAAYTCTCTACCACAAATAAAAAGCCTCACTTCAGCTTTTGGGGAACAAACAGGTTGCAAAATAAGGGTCATTTTGTGAGGCCTGCTAATAAGCTTAGCAAACAATTGTTACCTTTGGAACAGTCACATTGGCCTGAAGGCCTTTAATTGTCACATTRTCTTGCTTAAGCGAGAGATTGGTCTGTGCTGGTCCCTGGTTTGTTGTKCCTGTCGTGGTGGTGTCTATTTTTGTTCCTCTGATGTCCTGCTTTGAAGATAACTTAGAGAGGAGAGAAAAAGAGTTAATTAGCACTGAAACTCAAGAGCTGCTAAGCTCAGTAGTAACAGGATATTTTATGAGCACTGAAGCAGTAAGAGATTCTGACTTTATTTAAAGCAATTTACCATGATTTTCAGAACAAGGRATGCAGCACTTAGATGCACAGTAGGTCTAAAACCATAATGGCAGCAGTGGCATTCTATACATTTTCTAACAACCAGCTGAAAGTTTGAATTCCATACATATCAGCTATATAAAACAACTTATCATGAAGCAAATTAGTAGTGTCCACTATTATGTGAAGTCTAAGAAATCATAAAATATAAATACAGTCATTACCTTGAACAGAAAGAACTCCTAATTCTGTAGGACTATCACACAATTCTTTTTTTAAGTTAGATTAATTTTTTAAGGTCTCAGATAAACTGCAAAAAAACCCACAGGCACTTTCACAGCTCTCCCTAACTACTGTAAAATAATAAATAATGTCTCAATGAGATGAATATAAATACTTAAAAATACAAGTTATAGTAATTTCAAAGAACTGAACGTGTGATTTGATCTAATTTAAATCATTATAGTTATGAAGTAAACCATCCAAAACAGAAAAACTTCAATCCTGGAAGAGAYTTCTGGTCAGTTAAAGACCATGTGAAAGAGCAGATTATAAAAGCAYATGTAAGTATGCATTCCAAATTAACACAGCATTTAGCTACTATAACTCAAAACCCTAAACCTTTTCTGTGCAAGGTACACAAAAGAGCATTCTTTCAAATCTACGGGGATTTTCCTTGTTGCCTCTCTTACATTTTCAGAGAAGCTGGTCTTGCTGTTCTGCACAGCATCCCTCAGGACCTTGCAGTGCAGGTCATCCACGATGGCTGCGGGGTGCCGGGAGCTGGCACAGTGCACCATGGCCTCGATGTACCTGCCAGGGGAAAGCAGCCACAGGAGACCATTTCAACTCCCAGTTTCACACAGCACACCAACAACACAGGTAAYTAACACTACAGAGGAAAAAATAAGCACTGACAGACACAAAGGGCACTTCCCATTCTTCCAAATACCTCATAGGAAATGCAGAATTACATCCGCTGGGCACCAGGCCCTGCTGTTCCATCAGCCACGTTATTCAGGCCTTTACTTAAACTTTTGCTGAACAAAACAGCKGTGATTTTAGACAATTTTTAGTATYRACAAAATAAAATTACCTATCCAGTGCCTCTGCTACAAGAGGAGTCAGAACTACATCTACAGTTCCTTTTACTTCCACTATTGCCGTTGTCCGTGTCTGGAAGACTGGGTGATCCAATGTCCATTCCTCTGTTATGGTTTCATCATCTGTATTCTCTGCAGATTTCTTATCCAAAGGAGTGTAAGGTGTGCTAAACAAATCAAATACACATTAATGATCAGGCTTCGTAAAAAAAAAAAAAAACACAGAAGTGTTCTGGTATCATTTAAATCCTTAATAAAATCTGTATAATGGCAGGTTTTTTCTACCATATAGCTTAGAAAGCACATAAACATAATCCCAGGGCAAAGCCCTCCCTAGAGGCAAGTTCAGCTTTTGGCAAAGAAATGGACACTTGCCATTAGCACCTTCCAAATTCATCTACATGAAACCACCATTTGTAATCTTGAAAACGTACAAGTGACATAATTTAATTCTTACACTGTGCACTTGCTTGTAGACCAAACCCAAATATTTCATAACAGAACAATCTGTTCTGAGATAGACCTGGTACTGAAAACTACTGCTATAAATAAAATTTGTAAAGAGCTAGCAGGAGCCAAAATATTTAAGGAGAGWGTGAGGAAAATCCTACTCTTGAAAAATATGCTAATAAAGTTAGGTTGTATYCAACTTACTTAGATGTTGATCCTGTAAGCTGCATGCCTCTGTCCAGTAATGAATTGGCTGTGAGACCCTGTTTAACAATCTAAGATAAAAGTGAAAAAAAATGTATTAAATTCTTTCCATATATTAAATAAAAAACCAAACAAGGAATCTAAATATTTCCCTTAAAGCTTMTTTTCTTAAAAGCATCCCTTAGAAGCACATTCTTCAATATAGGATACAGGAAGTCCCAGGTTAACTTCCTAAATTCCTTGAAAAATCAAATTACACAGTTTTACATAAACACTGACTGATTTTTAAAAAAAACCTTCAAATACTAATCTACAAAAGGTTTGCATGAACACAAACCTTTTCTGCAAAATGTTAACAAATTCAATTCCAGAGCTCAAATGCCTATTTTCCACCAAGCGATTTTCATTGTTTTTCATGCATCTCATTTCAGCTCCTTCCTCAAGCATGTATGCTCAGGTCATTTAAAAATATAATTTCCTAAATCTGAGTTGTAATTTAATTTTGAAATAAAGCACATGGAGCCGAAATTACACTTTATAAGTATTAAATACCGATTAAATACAGTACTGCAGCTTTGTATAACAGATTTGAAACAAAACTCACATAAGCGCCCTTCACTGCATAGCACTCAGCAGGCAGCATTTTTAAGTGAAACAATGATAACTCAGAACACATATCCACTAAAGTCTAATTCCATCYTTTTTTGTTCACAACTTCCCAACCATTCAGCCCTGAAGTCAGAAATTCAAGGTATTCCTTAACTAAAAGCAAAGAAATTTCAAGTTTCTTGTAGCTCATTCACACAAATGGTACTAAGCCACTGTAAGTTATTTTGAATTCTTACTCCTTTCTCTATTCCACCATCTTCCATACCTTAAAAGTTGGGACAGAGAGCTGCTCAAAAGATGATGAACTTTCTTCACTAGTTGGTGTGTCAAGGTCTAAAGGGCGATGTAATGAGGATTTTGAAGTTCTTTTGTTAGTTGGATGTTTTACTGACCAGTTGATCACCTGGAACTGTGTGAGGTAATTTTGGTAACAYGCCATGACAGGCTGCTGGGAAGTTATCTGCTCACGTTCCACAGCCTTTTCAGAGTCCAGGACATACATGTTGTCAACGTGCTCATCATCTCCTCCCAGAGCTGAAACAAATGAAGCCTGGGAAGGATGAGTCTTAATTGGCAGTGTTTTCATATCTTGACTAATTTCTCCATGGATTGTGCTTGTTAAGGGCCCTTCCACACTGTGATAAATGGACCCCCTACTGTAYTCAGCTTTCTGAGCTTGCTTTTTTCTCTTCTTCCTCCCTGGATAGGTTCCTGGCCCTTCATCACTGCTTATTGGCTCAAACTCTTCTGCAGCTGAAAAATACGCCTCGCTGTCRGCCATGGACATACTGGAATCCATGGAGCGGTACTGGTGGAACGAGTTGGAATCTGCTGATGGAGTGTAGGGGAAAGAGCCAAAGCTCCTCCTCTGCTTTGGAGAGTCCAGGACGTTCTCATCGCTGCGGGACACGTCGCTGCTGAACTGCACTCCCACGGGCACCGGCTGCTTGTCGCCGTAGAAAGCGGCYGTCAGGCTCTTGGTGCTGCCCAGGCGGGTGGAGCACACGGACGATTGTCTTTTCAGGGGGGATCTCATGGGAGATTGGCCCACAGGCCTCTCCTGGGGGCCAGGGGATGCAGGACGGCCCTCTGCACCCTCCACAGTGATGCTGGCAAGGAAAATGAACAGTTTACTTGCTTATTGCATTACTAATGCTTCTCCTCCTACACTGCAGAAGCTGTCAAATGCATCAGTGATTTCGTTATTTTTTGCTAGCATAGCCATAATTWTCATAATGCTGGTTACAAACTGAATTCTGCCATTTGTGTACATAAAACCAAACATTAAACAGCATGTTCTGTGTGTTTACATGCTGGATTTTCTACCTTAATCAGGTAGCCATCCCCTTTCAAGGTTCCAAACTTGGAAACGTATTTTAGTAACACCATTAACACTTTATAAATTGCTAAATCTAAGGGTTTTCTTCCATCTGGAAGCGTTCAAGAGTTGAATTATGTGCCTGCCTGGACAAGTACCAACCTTCCATGGCCATCTTCCCTTTTWGCACTGGGCAGGAACTCCTTCTGTCCCAAGTGATCCTCAGCAGTGGATGAGGGGCTGTCCTTCTCCCCTGCAAGCAAGGGCAGCGCAGCACTAGAGCTGCTCGTTTCCTCYGAAGAGGATGAGGAGCTGTGGGAGCGCAGGGGCACTTGGAGGCTCAGGTGTTGTGCTTTCCTTTCCATTTCTATACCTGTAGATCTGCAGTCCCAATCTTTTCTTTTGACACCATTTGCTTTACCTAGGATCAGGGATGGAAAAGAAAAATTGAATATCTGATAACAGCTCCAACAGGTTTTTCTCTGCCTACGAAATAAGAATCCTTAATTGATAAAAGCCCTAGCTTTGAAATGCATGTGCATGCTAGCATGTTGTGTTGACAAAAGTTAATAAAATCACAGCAGCAAAGTATCAGATTGTCTTGGTCAGCTGCTTTCTGTACTAGTAGAACAGACAAAAGTTCCTTGTTATTCAGAAAAGAGTTGCATGTTAATATAAAAATCCAGCACATGAAAGCTTGCTTAAGCTATGTCTGCTCTTAGGAGTCAGGCTACATGAGCACAAACAGTTGTAGCCATTAACCAGACTCATAAACACCACAAATACTGAAAAGTTAAGGAATTATACTTTTCAGCGAAATAGAATAAAAATACAGTACAGTACATTCTCACCATCTAAAATTTTAGGAATCTCCTTGGTAATTATCCATTCTCCTGGCTGCAGTAAAGACTGGCCATAAAACATATCAGATTCTGCACTTGTGCTTGAGAAAGCAGAGCTGCTTGAAGGTGTCAGTTCCTCAAGTTTGAAAAAATCCAGTCCCGTTAAGGTGCCACCGAAGAATCGACAACCACCGAGACAGCCACACTTGTTCTTGCTTCTCTTATTTCTCAAATTATCATCAGGCCACAAAAACCACAACCTATAAAAGGCAGAAAACAAAACATAAACATGACGGTGCTGAAGCTCAGTGAAAGCAAGATTAAAAGATATCCGTCTCAAACCACATCTCTCACCTCTTGGTCCGGTTATCGTGCGTTTCCAAAAAATGCCTCTGCACTTCGTGCTTGGAAGGATGATCTGCAGCCAAAGCAATGTCAGCAGTGATGAGGCCCAGGTTGACAGAGCCAGCTTCCAGCCAATATGCYCTCCTCAGGATGGGCTGAAGGCCAGTTCTGCAGTTGTTCACCTGCTCAACGTATTGTCTGAGCTGAAGGTCCTGGATGGCAGCGCTGACKCCTTCCCCGACCGACTGGTTGTGGAGGTTGCAGTTGGCAATGCGTATGGCACCCATCTGAAAACAGCATTTAAACAGCAATACAGACTTTTTGTCAGTGAAACTAAGCAAGAATGGCCTTAAACTAGTTAACACATCACATACTACAGCCCAAAAAGATCTCAGTACACTTCTCTCCGGAGAACCAGTTTCATATGCAGGTAAGCACACACACAAAAGAAGGCAAGCTTAGAAATGAATCTCAAACAGTTTTTACGGAACAAAAATAAAATATTTACTTAGAAGCATCCTTTTGTAAGCAGATCARAAAGGAAAACTTTCAACAGATGTTATAATGAAACTTTAAAAAAACTRAATCATTGATTTCTTCACTGTCATCTAAAAGCCAAGAAATCTGAAACTTTCAAACTTCAAATAATCTGAAGACATGGGACCAAGTCTCCTGCACAATTTCAATCCTCTCCAAAATGTCACCAGGAAGCACCTGAAATTTCAGATCAAGTTTCCAAAACAAAGGAAAGCTGAAAGACAATCCAGCCATGGAAGAGTTATCCACAGGGCTAGTATTAAATTATTACTTCTCATCTCTGTCACAGATTATAAAGGACCACTGAAAACCGTTTTTTTTTTTCCTTAATTTGAATGAAACATATTCAGGATATCATTTTCTAGAGTGGTTCAAGTTATTAAGCTGCCTTTGAAAATACTGTCATTCATATTTATGCCTGCAGACACYGTTAATATTTATGATGGTGCTTTTCAATATTGGATTCAAAAGAATTCGGAGGCTCAAACGTACTTTTTTACTGCCACAGGGCAGCAAGCCATKCAAATGATGAGATATCACGTCATTAAAAAAATATCTAAAATAATTACCACTGCCCTTTAGTCAGATTCTTGCCCACAATGTAAAGCTGTGCCCAAAACTTTTAATTTTAAGTCTACCATTTAAAACTGAATTTATTAAGTAAAAGCACAGGTACTACTCAGTTATATTAGGATGATATTTTTTTTTTCTTTTCTGTTGTTACCATAATTCAGCTGTCTCTAAACYTGCATTTTGCTACCTGAGTAAATTATTCCACTTTTTTTCCTGTGCAGTGAGATAATGGAGAGAATATCARGTCCCCTCTGCACAGCCCTTTTAGAACAGAGGATTCAGCCCGGTAGTGGCACAAACAGTTCTCCATTCTCTACCAAAGACACCTAAATTCACACAAGAGGATCATGAGTGATCCAGCACTGACTGGCATGTGATCCGTATCAATCATTTCCATTTGCTGAATTACTCATTCACAGCACAAGATCTTAGCAGCTCTCAGGTGCAAATACTGAGATATTGCCCAGTGTGTTCTAAATTATTTCACACTAGTCCTGCAGCTTCCACTTCTATTTTGGGGGACATATATCCATCCTTACCATTTTCCAACATAATTAATGAGTAAAAGCCAAATTGACCTAGTCCTGGCCTGGTCCATGATAACCTTTTATCACWTAAAGTTTTAGAAATTCTGCTTAATCCACTGCATGGAAACAACCCAATAATTCAGRCTCCTTTTCTATCAAACAATGTATAGAAT
Source organism: Malurus melanocephalus (assembly GCF_030028575.1). NCBI lineage: Eukaryota > Metazoa > Chordata > Aves > Passeriformes > Maluridae > Malurus > Malurus melanocephalus. The sequence continues at coordinate 522,572 of NW_026623692.1, read as the reverse complement.
TCCATTGATAAAGAAGTATTTTAATTGCTGTTTAGAGAAATATTTTTACCTTGATATTGGTGGCACAGCCATGYTCTACCACATACAGATCTGCTCCATCCATGGCTAAGCGTGTCATTGTGTATTTTAAGTCATCAGATGTTGGGCATGGCCCAGGCACAGAGTTCATCTGAAGGAAAAGGGAAAAAGAAAGAATCAAGGAAAAGAAAATATATAAATGTCTACTAGGAGCTTAATTTATGCTGATCCTTTTATTCATGTTCTGGTTAACAGTCAACCTACCAGATACACCATGTGGATTGGTAACACTAAGGCTGCATTTCTGAAACGATCCAGAGAACCTGTGCATGCACAGTGAGCAGTAAAGATGGATGAAAAGGTACCTTTGGGTCACAAAAGCGGCGATCAATCCCGTGCTGGCAGAGGATTACGGATTTGGGCCTCTCCAGCTCAAACTCCCGGCACACCACGTGGAACACGAAGGTCTGCCCCCATTCCAGAAGACAGGCGAGCTGTAAGCAAACATTAAACAATCTAAGTTATTTCTTAATAAAAGGCAGCAGCTTTTGCTACTACTGTCAGCTGAAGACTTCATTATAAAGACACAGCTACCCACACTTTATCACAAAGAATATCTCAAGGCACTTCATTTTCATTCATCATTTAAATGCCAAATTTGCCTGTATAAAAACAACAAAGTTACATTTAGAAAGCACAGGAGGAAACTGGCTCAACAAAACACTGCTGATTCTTGCTAGACCTAGTAATTAGCCTATTGTTGATTTAAGTCTCTTACATAGTTAGCTCGCTCATAAAGGAAATGATTCATGACTGTCTGTCTCTATTATGAGAGGGAAATGGGTTTTCTTTGGCTTGCCAAAGGAAAGGGCACTTAAAATCAGCAGTAATTTAAATGGAATTTAATATTGCTATGACTGTCCTGCACAAAATCTCTCCTCCTCTGTTCAGTGTAGTCCCTTCACAAATTCCTGCAATACATCACACTATGGAAGGAAAAGAGCCAATRAACCTGMAACAAGCAAATTCAAGCTCTGCTCCAAAGCAGTGCTGACAACTTGAAAAAAAAAAAAACCCAATCCTATATGATGCATACAACTAAGAGTAGCTTTGTAAGGGAAGAAAATCCTTGCATTGCAKTAAGCATTTATAAATATTCTTCAGAGTATTTTGGATCAAGTGAGTTTAATTTTGAACCATAGAGCAGTGGAGCAAATACTACAGATCATCTAAATCAGCAGCAGCATTTTTAGCAGTACCACAAATGCCTGTATATGTAGCAAGAAAACATATCTGGAGTCTTTTCTTTGGATTTACTAAACTTGCTTGTATGCCTTACTCTGATTTTATTTGCTGCAGAAACCTCTTAATGAAATATGTGTTTAATCCTAGAAAAAAAWGCCAATTTTTAGAGGAATAAGAAGATGTAGAAGTGTGCTAAAAATAAATAAATAAAGCAAGTAGCAWCCACTAAATAGAATGTATGTACTTTTCTCATGTCTCAGAATACAGTGGCAAAGCAATCTTCTTGAAAGATCTGGCACACCACAGCAGAAATCAATCAAAATTATCTGCCTGTTGTATACTTGGAGCCATTCACCTRGCTGGAAAAAGAAATGTAACATAAATGGCAAAATTAAAAGGGGTTAGTGCTAAAACTGACCTAACAAAATTCAGTACTGGGAAATCAAACTCTGTTYCAATGAGACCAAGCAGCAGAATTTATGCAGTRAGCAGCTACTCCTGAGGYCTGTCCATACTACACTCCCACAAATGATCTCATTTGCCTCCTGCTTTAAAGTATGACTGTGACAACAGCTCATTTGGCATCTCCTGTCCATTTCCAGAAATTATTAGATTTTCAAACTATAARATGAAGGTTACTTAAGGCACAGATGCATCCAAACTCAGCTGAGATAATGTGGTTTCCAAAAATCCATGCTACACCAGTTTTAGAAGGAAGAAGAGTCATACTTCAACAGTTCAGAATGGTTTTTAGATGGTACCTGTGGTGCTGTRACTTTGGCTGTGAGGCTTCCAGCCTGCACATCAATCAGCCAGGCATATTCCAAAGTATCACTGCCCAGGGGCAGCCCTTCTGCAGAAAACATGGCRTGAGCACGGAGCTGCAGGCCCGACAGGCTGATGTGACCCTCCCGGAGCACTTCATCCACTGCAGGGCGCTGGCAAGGACAAGGAAGAGGAAGGCAATTCTTGGGAAAGATGCAGTACTGGTTTAATTTTAATCCTATTTGTTTTATTGACAAAATGAAAAAATTCTGAACAAAAATAAAGATTTTTACAAAATAAGCATGAGATTTTTCTTTAATACCTCTTTTCTTTAATGCCTCACAAGTTTCAATAAACTTTGCACTACAGGAAAATTCCTACCAAAAAAGAATTCAGTTTTAAGATCAGGACAACTTAGACACACMAACACTAACTACCTGATAATTGTCATTCAGAAACAAATTCACTGGAGACAGTACAAGCTGAAGCATTGTTTCTCTAAATCCTTTCTTCATCTCGAAACACAATCTCTCCAAGAAAGCTGTAGGGCACTCTGGACCATCTGGACTRCAATGCTGAAATGAAAAACACATCTGTTTGAAAACCTGAGAATACATAATATGGTTGAGCGTTTACTATTGGTTGCAAACCTGTGAGCAGGAATTAATGCCAATTTTCCTCTAAGTGGATACTCAAACAGAAGCCTTTGCAACTTGAAAAACCTTTTAACAATTACATWAAAAGCAATTCAAACCTATTTGGGTGAACCAAATTTTTTATCCTGGGACCTTTATTCCTGGGGCACCCTCAGAATGCAGCTGCACAGAGCAGATTGAACCACTAGAAGACAATTTTGCTAATTAGCAAYGGTCAATCGAAAATATCTCATCAATCAAGTTCTGCAAATAACAAACATATTAAAAATGATCGACTTCTACCTCCCAGATAAACAAAATAAATCATGTCTCAAAGTTGATTAGATAGCCACAGTTTCAGCAGAGAGTATATACAYATTTTGGTAAGCACCACACCAACTAAATGTTCCAGACAGTTAAATGTGGGTCCAAAATATGAAACAAAAAATATAAAAAATTAAAAGAAGCAAAAGTCTTTTATTATTATAAAGTACTTACCACTGGCAATCTCCCATGCACTTTGTACAAATTAACAAGCACAGTGATATCCCACGGGCGTAAAGTAAGAGGGTGAACAGGCCTGATTGAACCTTCATTTTCTCTTCTGTCATTTTCCACTCCAACAGCTGTCCAGCCAGAGCTTGAGGATGTTGACAGGGACAAAACAGGGCTCGAAATAACCTCTTCAAAATCAGTGTACATATCATCTTCCCCAAAATAATTTTCCTAGGAAAAAGAATTGTTATGATCATAAGAAAAACAAATGAAAAACATGTAGGCAATGAACTGAAATACAAATCCAATCTTCTGTATGTTAGTCCTCCCTAAAACAAGAGGTGTGAACACAATCCATAGCTAAAGGAACATACACAATTTTATTTTATGAAAACTGGATAGCTTAAATGTGCAAATTTAGGCCATGTACTTTGCAGAAAATGAAGGCAGCTCAGTAATTCTCACAGTACTGWTATTTGAGATGCACACAAAGCAAGTAACTGAAATGTCATTACTGACGTTTTAAAACACATTTTGTGCTTTTAGTGATAGGTAACAGAACAAGAACACAAAACACATCCTGCAGGAAGTGACCCTCATCCAACTTTCTGAACCTTTTTTCACAAGCTTACAAATCTTACACACGCTTCTAAAATATKAGCTCATAAAGATTTCTTGCTCAGGTCTAAAAGCTGCCTTGTTTCTAAGCAAATCCTCTTCAATTACCTAAAGCCAAAGYAACTCTGCCAAATTCTACTGGGAAACAGAAAATCCATCAGATTTCTGGCAATTTGGCACATCTCCCTTAAAAGAAAAGCTCAACTCTCAAGAAGAATTTTCTTATGATAAGGTTTAATAAGGCAGACCCAGCAGAGGGTGGCAGGAGCTCCAGTAGCTCACTGCTGGCAACTCGTGCTGCGAATGCCAGGACCTATAAATCATTCATTTCCAGCCAGCAAAGCCTTAGCAGGGTGTGCTACACCAAAAAAACTCTCAAGATTAGAAGACTTAACAAAGCTGCATGGACAATGTGTGTCCAGGGATCCATAACCCATGTATTAAAAAAAGATCAATGGAAACAAACKGAAAACAACATTTCAACCACAAGTCAGGAAAACAAACATAAGAAATCCTCCAAGAAATCTTGCAAGAGATGCTCCCAGCCCAGCTGGACAAGAAGTTCTAAACAGAGCCACAAAAATGCYAAAAAGAGTAATAAAAACTCATTTTCATAAACAAGCTTTTAATCTAAAATTTCTCTTGAGAATTAGAATAGAAAAGCTAAATTTCATCTGAGAAATCTGCACCTAGAAAATGAAATCATTATAGAATCAAGGATCTAATGTAGCACTGTTTACATTTACCTCCAGAGGCAAASAGCACTAAAGAAGTTCTGCTTTGCTTGAAAAGCCAGAACTCCCTCATGAATTTATGGGCTTCAAAAGAAGGGCTCAATAAACAATTAAAACATGGGTTTGTTTCCTCTGTACCAGGAGAAATCAAGTCTTCAAGATGCAGTACTGGCCTAATTCAAGTCCTATTTATTTTATTGACAACATGAAAAAATAATGAGTGTATTTGAAAGTCTATACACTACAAAATAGTATTTTCTGCTGTYTGTTGCTACATGCTGTAACTTATATAAATTTATGAAAATTATTGTTTCAGTGAGTCCTGATAATGATCACCTGTCTCAGAAAAYTCTTCAACCTCTGCTCCAAAATGCCAGCCTCCAGAAGCATTACCTTAGCCTAGATCTGCACAAGTTGAAATAGATGTTCAGAGAAAAACAAGCAACAACCCACCCAGAAAAACCACAAAATGACACACACAAAATACAGACAACCACAAAAATCAACCAAACCCTAAGCATTTTGCTGTTAGTCAAACATAAGTGACATGGTCAACTGCCTTTGCTTTTGTCACCACGAGGGAGGGTGAGGGAGACGGGAAGAAATTAAAGTTAGATGCTCCAAAAAAYAGTGATAGAGGACATAGCAAAAACAACACAAACACACATTCTAAATCATAAGAGATTAATGTCAAGAAAAGGATGTGTAGTTCTTTTACAACATTTATTGAAGAAGTTTTTCAAATTAGGTTCTTCCCCACACCCCTCCATTATCCTAACTCCAGAAATGTCATGGACTCTAATTAAGAAAAACAACATTCTGCAGAACTTAAAATACACTGAAAGCATGAGTTCTGATATAACTTGGCATAAAAAYTGGAGTTTAGATAAGCTCTACTCATAACCATAGAATATTTTTTATTTTACTACTGCAAAACTCAAAGGACAAATTTTCTGCACATGTCCAGAACATAGAGTATTTCTCGAAAATGAYGTTATGTTTATATGGATATAAATGGAGATAAATATAGATATATATCTATACACATGTAAGAAGTCTTTTCACAAAACTGTAACAATTTAATTCATCCCAGCTATCACCAAAGTCCTTCTAAACTARAGCTAGTGCCTACAAAGAAAGGTATCCAAAATATGTCCAAATATTCTGCAGAATTCCAATTTTCCATGTCAAAACTGTTTATTTCCCTTTCCTACAAGAGGCCACCCATAAATTTTAYGTGTCACATTCCTCTGCCTACCTTTATGGAGAGAAAGGCTTTGAGCAAGGGTCCATAGAGGGTTATCTGGGAATCTGGGGAGAGTTCCAGCTCCACGTGGAGCTTATCCGGGGGCAGCTCCGAGGGGTCGAGGGGAAGGCGGGTGGAAGCTGTGGGAGATGAAATCACACTGTCGGTTGTTTTCTGCGATGGCCTTAGCACAGATAACATTGTTTCTTCCATTTCTGACACTTGGGAGCAAAATAAGTAGAGAACAGATTTTGATTACAAGTTAGGTTTGTGGTGGACAAAATCCAGTAAAACAGGAATATGTAATAAATATACAACTAATGGCAGCTATCTAACTTGGACAATATAATTACATTAACATGCCTGTGCTACAGAACTGGTTTCTCATCTCCAGTAACYATGGGAAGACAAGAAAATAGAGAATATTTTAGTCAATGTTAATTATGCAAGAGAAAAACAATCCCTCAAGTTCTGAAAAAAAGTATTCCGTGTATTTATCTTGCTTTTGAAGTTAAACAGAGACATGCTTCCATTGCAGCAGAGCAGATTTCCCACAACCACACAGCTACTCTAGAATAAACAAAAGAGAAGAAACATGCAAAGTGCAAAAGTTGTACTAAAAATCTACTCTGAACTAGTAGATATGTAGGCCAAAATTTCATCTGCAGCAACTCGATCACTCCAGTAACAAAACTCAAACCTTATTTCTTACCCCTTCTTTCTAGTTGGAGTTAGGACCAACAAAGCCCAAAAATTGTGTTTTTTAAATGAGGAAAGGCACAAGAATGAAGTGAGTAACTGGAAGTGTTTAGGGGATGTGAAGTGATTGCTGGGCAGTAGAGACCTCTGTGGGAAAACCATCAAAAATTGATGCTCCAGYTGGAGGGAGATTACAGGTGGCAGTTGAACAGGATGAACTGGCACTTACAGAACCAGACACCTGCAGCCAGAAACCTCCAAGGCTTGAACTCGCCATTATTGTCTGCAGTTCTTGCTCAGTACTTGCATTATGTTATGAGTTATAAATCAGCCAAATGCTGCAGTGAGGTGACCACTTTTATTGAAACTACATTTTTTGTACTGCAACATATTTCTCAGAGTTTTATGGACTGACTCAAAATAAAATACTGATGTTGCTACTGCAACAAACACATTCCATCAGCACCACGGAGTACAAGAGAAGTGGACTGCACTGAATTATTCACTGAAGGAAGCTGCAGATGAATTACCTTTGTATGTACAAACTTCCAAATGCAAGTTTCAATTGCTACAATTACAAGTAAATGTTCTCAGGATGGGAAGAATGCACATTTGACACCAGCTGACAGTCTCACAAGAGCACTCCATGAACATCTGCAAAATCAATCTTACCTTTTCTGCTTCATCCTCTAAAATCTGAGTACTTTTAGATGTGAATTGCTGGAACTCAAACCATAAAAATGCTATCCAGCATGTCTTCTAACACCTGCTGATTGTGGCCCTTTCTAATTAGCCCTCATTATTCTTCTAACACCCTTCCTCCATCAGTTCTGCTTCTAGCATCTCAACCCAAAAGAGTTTYATGTAACCCCGTAACTTCCTGCATCACTCCCTCTGCATTTAAGTTAACTTACTTTTATATTTATCTCTATGTTTATTTTTGCAAGCACCTACTCATAGGATATTTGTTATTTAGAAATATTTAAGCAGTTTAAAAACATTCTTAGGTATTAGTGTTAGATTGACCACTCTAATACTAATTTCTGATGGCCATGGCTCACTTGAATAGTGAAATCTGARTTTGATATCCATAAAGGGAAGACAATATTATTACATTTCATATACAATGTATTCAAACATTTAAATCTAAAGATGACACCACAACATCCAAAGGGAAAAAAAGAATTGAGAAAAAAGAATCTTAGAAAAGCTAAAGAACATGATATGGCCAAAAATATTGTACTTCTTGTTTAATGCAGTGATGTTTAATATACCAAGTGATATTTTATCTTGTTCAACAACCTATTTAAGAGATCCACTTTGTTAAGGACAAGGAGAAGTCAACTGCAGACAGTATCCTTTTTTACACGAGGAACTGGGACACACTGAAATGTAGCAGCATRGAATTCTGTCAGGTTTTCAATCAAAGCCAGTGCATTCTAATGATCAGCACATTCCCTTGAGACACAAACCAGCAGTTCAGTTCCAAGTTCATCTCTGCAGATTGAAGCAGTGTCATTCAAAGTCCCAGCAGCTTCCCAAATSAACCATGCTAACAAGACAAAGGTAGTGACACTTACAGGATTGTTTTAACTGCTCATCTGCCTTCTGAGGATAAATTGGRTGCCAGGAGTAGTCAATTGTAAACACAACACTCGGGACTGTCCAGCATTCAACCCATCCAGCCCTTTCAAAAGGAAACATCACAYTTTTATTTCAGATACAATACTTCCATTAACTATCTCTAAGGCAGACTGAGAAGTTCATGAATCACAAAGTAAATAAAGAGCCAATATAAAGTCATAAATATATATCTCAATAAAACTCACTCTTCTTGAGTAATGTTCCTCCACTTGGGTTTGCCCGTTTTCTGACTGCTTTGGCATTCTGCAGAAATACAGGACTCAGGACTTATTTTATTGGGCTGACAATCTTTTACCAGCATAAAAAGGGAATATTTACTAGGATGACAATCTGGTAGATACAAATGAAGATCAACATCTTCTCCCTAAAATCGAATATTAACAATGGAAAAGTTAATTTGCATTCACTTTATGCATAATGCTCATGCTATTTTCATTTTTGTATGTGCCAGCATCTTCACCTGACAGGCCAAGTTAGACAAGAAATCTGTTTTCCCACCAAGTTTTAATACAATCCCAAGAGCTCAATAGTTCTGAATGTTTACAAGTCCAGTAACTTGCACATAACAACACACCAGAGCAATAAAACATAGGAACACAGTTTGTAATGATTCCTGCTCTGTTGTTCCAACCGTACTGCAGAATTTAAATAAGTGAACCAAGGTTACCCTACAGCTCAAMTAAAAAACTTTGAAAGAAAGAGACCTGTAAAACATTGCTTTTTTGCTATCAAATTATACCAATTTAGYAACATCACCATCAACTAGTTTTTTATTTTTAGCAGCAGTAGACAGTTTCTATTTGAGGGAAGACAAGAAGTACAGTCTTCCAAAGAATTATCTGCATCTGTTAAAAACACTTTGTGAACATTTTCTATTCTATAAAACCTCTTAAAATCTGGAAGATGGCTTTCCAAAATGGTTTGGGGGTAACTATCACTGAATTTGATTCTATCTTTGAACATACACAAGATTTCCACATTTCCTAAACAAAAAGCAACAGAATTCCAAGTGATAAAATATACACAGAGACACAGTCTAAGTGTACATATAATAAATATATATACTAAGTGTGTATCTGTATGTTTGTGTGAGGCATATGCATGTATGTATTTTTAAGAAATATTTTTATTTTTGTGTATATATAAATTGAAACATGATTAAATGCTTCACACAAGCAAATCAAAACCATTTACCTCTGGATTACTTAAAGAAAAATTCTGTGAACTGGACGAGAAAAACAGTATTTTTTCTTTCAGGAAAGAGTTAATTCAAAATTTCCTGATTCAAGAAGGTAGTGAAGCTGTCTCACATTTAGAAGACATAAGAACTTACCCTTAAGGAGAATCTAGTATTGCATGTGGTTGGAACAAAGTCAGTGAAAGGCAGAGAAAAAACAATGTTCAGGGTTTCTCCACAAGCTGCTAGATAAACTGGGAGGGAAAAGGAAAAACAAACAAATTTGTCAAAATTACTCCCTATTTTGTTCTTCGATGAAATATCAAACATGCAGGTAGAAATAATTAAAAAAATATTAAACAACTTATGACACAGAAAATTGCCATTTTAACTACAGTGTACTTCAAATAATAAATTACTGTAATCAATTATTCTGAAAGTATTTACTGCCTACAGTTTGTTCCTTCTAGAAAGATGCTGTACTTAGCACAAGGAAATTGCAGGTAAACAATAAAAATAACTATAACTTACATCTGGAGGTTTCCTTCACACACCAGGTTTTGGGTGTAATTCTAGTACTTTCTGTCTATATCTATAAATATATACACTACATTTTGTGGATAATTTTTGTAATATGTCCTACTTCTTCCAAATTAAAAAAGTGATCTCACCATTCTCCTGTTGTTTGGTGGAACAGTCGATCCAGTTGTGCTGATTTGCTGCCCAAATCATCTCAAACTGATGGAACATGACTTTGAAGTTCCACATGTATGGAACAAATGAAAAAATATCAGGTGCACTGTCACTGGCCCAGTCTTGGATCAAATCTAAAGCCACACCAAGTAATAAAAAGTGAGTTAGTAGCAATCAGGTGATTTCTTAAGATTTTAGTGCTGGAGAAGTTCATGTTTGCTCTGACCACAGCAGCAGGTTACACTGGGTACTCTGGCACTGCACAGACAATGGCTCTGGCCTCACTCAGTGGATAACTTTATTAGCATGGCACTATGCCTGCACTAATTAAACCTTCCTCCCAGCAGGGCTAATTAGCCCAGGCAGCAGCACAGTGATGGTGCTGTACTCTGTCCATGACTGCAGCTGGAACTTGCAGCAACAGTTGGGTGGTGCTGTATCACCTTGCATTGCCATCATCATCACAGCCAGAATCCTAAGGAGCAAATTACTTTTCCTCATCATCTGTCAGCCACAGGGACACAACCCAGAGCCCAAGTAGTTGAAAATCAGCCAAGCAAAGAGAGGGATCAGAGAAATCAACATAATGGGTGACAAATATTAAGCAAATTGGTAGCTGTGATAAGATTTTTAATAAGAAATMAATTTAGGACCACTTAATATAACTGCAAATCAAATTTATATAGATATTAGAAAATTTAATTATTTGTATCTCTACTCAAATATAAGAATATCACATACTTAGACATTTTGTAGACATCAAGAWCTTTGTCCTCAGAAACAATTTGTTGCCCTAAATACATGAAATCAGAGAACYTGACCTTGCATAACTTGGCAAAATTTGAAAAGAAATCCCAAAGAAAGAATATTTAATTTGACATGTAACTGATTTAGTAAAGAGGTTACCTGTAAAGAAGCTCTTCTGAGCAAAGATGAAATGATAGGTTGCTTTATAAACCTCCAGCTCGCACTGCCAYGTCTGTGGCATGTTCCATATCCGGGGATAGCTGGCATTAATATGGAACTGTGAACAAGATATTAAAGCATCAGGATTACCTGAAAAGATGACAGTGCCTGACCCTGTATCTCAGCAGTTTTCACATATGTACCCTGCTGAATAATTAAAACTCTTCTCCTGCTGGGATGAACAGAAGGTACTTCCAGTTCCTTAATAATTTAATCTCTCTGTCTCCTTCTGTGTTTGAAGGTCAAGTGTTAGTGTATTCATTTATCTGGAAAGGTATACCCTGAGTTTGTGATACATCTGCTGCTGCAGCTATTTAAAAACCAAAGTTTGCATCAAAAGCATCACTTTTGACAAAACACCAGAGGAAAATCGCCCAGAACAGAGTATTTTTCAACCCTTGAGATATTGCTCTAATTCAGACATTAAAAACACCACTGTAACAAGGTCATTAAAGAAAACAGTAAGAAGGGTAATATACAGAATTACAGCACTGCAGAAGTGAAATACCAGGCAAACAGAAGAATAATGCAGGGTTAAATCTGTCTCAAGTAGTTAAAGCACACAAGTATTTTTAAGTGCTTGTGCACACATACTGTGCAGCAAAAAAAGTGCAATCATTTAATAAGGTAAAGCCTGTATGAATACATGGCTTCATAGCAAATGAGGCAACATTTGTAAATACATAATTTATACACCAAGTTAGTGCTTTTTAAGTCATTAAAGGTTACACACATGCACAATTATGTGTGTATAGGTAGATTCCTTATACATTAAGGTCTTGCAAAAGACATTTTCCTGTATTAAGAAACTAAAGACTGTTCCACAGAAAAATAAGTAAGTTATTTATTAAAAATCCCCTAGAAATGGAAGCTTTGTTCTTATTAATGCAAACTTACAGCCAGCATTTCTGCTTCCAAAAGAGTCCTGTACTGCATACTGCTGGTGGCATCCACATGGAGGAGCTGCCCTTTAATTGTGGGTGAATAGCCTGGACAACAAAAGTTATGAAATCATCATTCAGACACAGGAACTAGACCAATATTTAAATAATTTTCACCAGTGATTTCAGCAGTCTACTAACAAGAAATACCCTGATGGATACATGCCTCAATATCTTAATTGTGAACTGTATAAGGAAGTATTTTTGTTCCTTTACACAAGATTATACATCTCAAGATTACAGAGGAAAAGCACTAAAAGATATTCACACACACAAGAATTAACATAATTGTTCAGGAAAAACATTGGGGAAACAAATCAGGCTTAGCCTTAACTCACCATTTTCACCKACTGTCATGGGAATATTGATTTCCAAATAGGATCCTGCACCAACATTTACATGGACAGCATTTGTTTCCTGCATTGCAAGAAAGGAAAACAGTCCAAACATTATTTCYAGGTTTATTTATGCCTCTGGCTGTCCCTACCCACACCTGGACTAAGGCACCTGATGGTTTAAGTCCTTGCCTTCAGAGAAATCACTAATGAACTATCAATATGCATTGATATCAAATAACACCACTTTTAGGATTCACAAGTGCTGACTGAGGTTCACAGAGAGAAACAGCATAAGGTACTCTGATCCAAGGCCTGGGARGACAGATCAATACACTTTTCTAACACTTCATTTCTAACCCTTTCAGTCCCCCCCAAAATTGTAAAACAGGTGTAAAATGAAGTGATGTTATATCCCATTTATAAGAAAAGCAACAAGCAAAAGAAAAAGTCTTTGCACATAACAAGTTTTGTTCCCCTAATATTATCTCTTCATTCAAAATTAGAAAAAATTGTTTCTTCATCATGGTGAGCTTCATCATAATTTAAGATTGCACAGGAGATGTCCAGATCATAAATCCCCAAAACTGTAGAAGCTGGCATGGCTTAAGATGTACTTTAAAGCTTTAAATAAACCTTAAAACACTGCCTCTCAGAATACATTTCTCTTTGAAAGGTTTGCTCATAACTATAAAAGACTAAGACAAAAATCTCCCAGCTTTTAAAACCACAGTTCTGTAATGAGCACCTGAGACAAGTAAAACTAAGCACAACCAAAAAGCATAGTGCAACTACAGCAGACAAGTTAATTTCTTGATAAGGTTTCATTATTTACCCTGTTCTTGGTAAAAAGCAAATCAATGGTGGCATCTGCAATGATGTTCATCCGCAGCTCAAAAGCAAGGATCTGCCTTGGTTTCCCAGGCTGAGCAATTTCTGAGACTTTCATAACTTGGTAATCTGGTGGGAAGAAAAACTTCCACAAGCAATCCCTAGTGGGGAAGAAGAAAAAAAAGTTGTTTTTTTTATCATAAAAGATATAAGTATATATATTCATGCATCTTGCTTGGTTYATTTAACTATTTTCCTTTTAGCTGAGTCTTTAGACAACCAGTGGATGTGATAAGGAAGCATGTTTGTTGAAAATCTTCACCATGGGAGCCTTCCAACTCATTATGGAAATCTCCAAAAGTGTCAATGAAGAAGCTACTTTTGGATGAAAGCCATAAATTTTAATTCACAAAGCAAACAACCCATGTTTTTCTTCTTATTTCTAATCCTTGATTTACAAAATCTGCTACAAAAGCATARTAGGAAATCATCTATTCATTCTTCAGTTTGTGCATAAATAATTGATGTAATGCCCAAAAAWAAAGAAAATACAAAACTTGAGGACCTCAGAATGGAAACCACATTTCTAGAKGATTCAGATTTATAGCTGAATATGCCATGAAATACACGACAGGAAAGGCACAGTGATGAAGCACAGACAGCARAGCTTACACAGGTCCCAAGGGGTGRAAGTCACTCTTWCCTGCACCCAGCATCATCATTGTAGCATCTCAAAAGTTTGCAAAATTCCATATTCTATCCATAGCAAGAGGCAAAAGTGTTCCTAGTGTGTATCTACAAACTCTACACACWCTGCATGTGCACTAAACTGCCTTCTGCAGAGCCAGGTAAGATTATAAAAAGCATTCCATTATAGAGCACACTTCCTTTGGAGTATTAAAAGCATCATTAATGATTCGCTGACCTCATGTTTCTAACAAAGGATTCTAGAAAGTGACATTTTCTCTTAAATGCACTATCATATCTAATGACTACTCTTTGGGCTGCCATCTTCACACTCCTGAGAGACTGTAAATCATAACAGTTTCACAGGAGAATTAGTGAAGGCCAAGTACCAGCCTRTAATTAATAGGGGAGAAGAGAGAAAGCACTGATTATGTCACTTTTACTTAACAGTCCTTTACTCTCTAAACAATTCTATTGTCTTCACCAGAAATACTCATGTGCAAAACATTCAGGGCCAAGTGAAGAACAGCAGAACTCTAGCCTGGTATTTTGTATTAAAATAACTAGATAATAAATGCTTTGGAGATAGTATCAAGCAGTTGATTATGCCAGGTAAGGATAAATTATTCCTCCCTCATTATTTTCATAGGCACATTTCTGCTACCCTAAAATGTCCTCATCAACATGCAGTTTGTTCCCATATTAGCTAACAGCAGCTCGAGAAATYTAAAGATCACCAACTAACAAGTTAAACCTTTAGGTATGTAACACTTGGTAACAGTAAAAATCCTTAGCTTACAAAAAAAATCAGCAATCTATTCCTCAACTAATGAAAATTTGTGGAGTGACCCTAACTTTGGAAGGTCAGCAAGAGAAACACCAATGAATTTACTAATCTTAAACCACTATGGCAGGACTCTTCCTTCAGACTTTTGTCTGCCCTAAGGCATGGAAATCCGAAGTCTGAGCAATCACATGATGGAAACCTTAGACAGCTCTCAGTAAWGCCAGATATTAAAGCTGTAAATCATGGTCATACCTCTGCCTATCAGCCCAAGGCCCATAGTTGAAGTCTGTCCCTTTTCCACACACAATGTCCAAACCCCAGCATGGTGGCAGATCCTGTAATTTGCTGTCTTCATTGCTGGCTTCTCCATCATTACTTTCCTCTGTCTCCTCYGGTACAAGACCTGTAAGACATAAAATAATAAACATGTTATTAAAGGAAGCTGCTTCAAATGAGCATGGAAAATGTTTGCTTAAGCACAAGACAATTAAAATAGCCTGATGTCAGTTTTGACACAGCTACAGTTTCTAAATATCAAGACACAATTCAATGMAGACTCCCAGCAAAAGGCCAAGAAATATGACCACAAATGATCAAAAATTGCCACCGATCTTACACCTGTACACACCATTACCAAATGTGTTGTCTTTGCTCCAGATTCAGGCAATGCTTTAACAGCAGTCAGAAAAAAAACACATTTATCATACTTCTATTGGCTCCAAAATTTTACACCAACTCKTTCAGCATAGAGATTTTTCATCATTAAAAAAAACTCCAAAACTTGGTATTTAACAGAATGTACCTGGTTCATCCATGTAGTAATAAATATCAACATCATTGGACTGCATTACAACAAAACCTTCACCCATCAGCCTTGGTGGTCTGTAATGAAAGAGTGCAAAGATAAAGAGTTAAAATGTACGTGCTAAGATGAATCTTTATGAATTCTAGTCATTTTAAATGCAACATTTTAAGCAAAATGGATTTGCATAATGATTTGAGAAAAAACCCAAACCTCTTGATCATAATGTTACTATTATTATTACAATTATTATATCAAGTAACTTAAAAGTTTAGTTAAYTCAAGCATGAAGATACCAGGTTCCTCTCCACAAAGGTATTTCTCAGATATTTTAAACCACAAGTAACTACTGAAGTTTTACTTTCAGGGTTTCTTCCAGTCAAGAGTTCCTTTCTCCTTGTCCTATATTGTTCTTTCACCTGCTAATTGTTTTCTTCCTAAAATAGCCTTCTACACCAAAGGGAAAAGACTTTCAGTAATTAGACCATTAGTTAATAAAAAAGAGGAAAAAAAAAGCTGTTATGCCTTAATAACACTTCCCTGAATATAAAAGGATCTAAGTGATAAAACTAACAGATGAAATGCTTCTCCTGACACTATTATACTGGTGTATTACAATCCCTTTCTCATGTTAATTTACATATTAATATATTCTAAAGTGGTAATATTACATTATGAAAATTCTGGTTTTACTACAAAAGACACTTCTGCAGCTTTTCAGCCACTGTCAAAAGTTTTAACAAAAAAAGCMGACAATTTCTACGACAGACACAGTCTAAGAGTGTGACCTGTTAGAAGCACATTGCCCATTTTGCCACAGCTCATTTCAAAGGTAGAAATCTTGGGAAACAAAGAAGACAGCAGATGCAGAGACCATGCACAGCCAGAAACTCTCCAAAAGTAACAGAGTAGAAACCTTGAAACTAAGGTTACTTTGAGAGTATCAACAGCAGGGAAAGATCAAATATTTTAATACAGACCAGATAATGGCAATGAATGATAATGAGATTATCATCAACATTTTAAAATATTCCCCAATATCTATCCTGAACCTTGAGCCTGCTGCCTTCAAACTTGTTCTGCTTTGACCTGCTTTTCCTAACACACTTTTTTTACTTTCCTTGGATTTCAGAGGACTTATTTGCAAAGCGTGATGAAGGTGTTGAAATGGGTGCTCATAATACAAAGTGACAGTTTTCAAGGTGAAATTTTGATGTATTGATCAGTCAGTYACAAATTTCATCAAGACACTTGGCTGTTCTTTAWATATTCACTGCCTRCAGGAATTTCTGAAAGTTAGAATAYCCATCTTAAATTTTAAACCAAAGCAGCATAAGAGGGCAGGCTCTAAAGAGTCAAGCCTTCTCCGTTTCCAGTGAACTGGTCAATTTTTTTACATTTACCCAGTAAATTAAAGCACATTTTGTGCACAGATGCCATCCTTCAGCCTTCAGGAGCTGCAGGGATGGTAAGAGCATAAAAAGAAAATACATAGAGGAAGCAGGAGGWAAAGCTAATAGTTTGAGTATCTTAATCCTATTTTGCTTTAATCTTGTTTGTTTTCAATATTAGTTGCAGAAATTTCCTTTGTCGTCATGTTGGAAGAGTAAGATTCTGTATGCAGCCACAGACTGTTCTTTGAAAAACACATAAAGGTGTATTATAGACAGCAGGATTTGGCTGATAAAAAGCCAATTAAGAYACAAATGATGTACAGTTTATTTTATTACTTCATGCAAGCACTCAGGCTTGTGTTTGACTTACCTCAGTTTGTTCAAGCTGCATAACCCCACTTATGCAGAATACACAGAGGTGAAAGGATCAGCAATCTGCCTTCATAAGATAACATGATTCCCACTACGCCAAGTATTTCCACTACACCAAGTTTTACACAGCTTTTGCCCTTTTTTGGTTTTGGATTCTTTTTTTTTTAAACTTTCCAAACCAYGAATCAGCTTTACAGAAGCCAACACCTTAAACCTTGCATTTAACCTATAAATTTAGTGCTGGCAAAACTCTAGTACCTGAGAGAAGGAAAACAGACCTTGAACAAAGGATGCTCCATCCCTGGAAACATCAAGGCCAGGCTGGAGGGCCAACCAGCAATCTGATTGAAGCAACCTAGTTAAAGATCTCACTGCTTATTGCAGAGGGTTTGAACTAGATGGCCTTCAAAGAACCTTTCCATCCTAAACTACTCCATATTTAATCATAGAGCAGAACATATGCAAATACAAAAACCTAGAATCAGACAGAGAAACAGTACTTTCCTCCATAAAGTAATTGTTTCAAAYACCCAAAATTAAAAACCTTCACAGTGGCAGAAACATCAACTTCCTAAATACACTGAGTAAAATATAACCAACATTCTCTTCTTTGCGTTCTTAAAATAAGTAATAAAATAATATGGATACAAAAACGACCCAAACTTACTCATCATTTTGAAGACCAACATATCTTGGACTTGGAACCAGCATGACTCGAACATTTTCCAATTTTCCCTTCACGATGTGCATGAACTGATCAAGGTGGCTTGAAGGTGGTTTTGTGGTGTAWGTCAAAAAGGCATCATCGAAGTTAATGCAAAGTGTTTGTGGTTGATAATGATTCCCAAAAGCCAAGCGACCCTAAATCAAAAAGCAAACCAAAATTACTCACTGGTAATCACTCATCTCTTATATTTAAGTATTTACCTATAAAAATGYAGTTGAACCAGCCACATGCAAATAAAGAGTCTGGACTGAAGTTCTGGTCATAACCTGCACATATCAAAAAGTACTGCCTTTTATATAAAACTCTCAATTTTTCTCATATCACCTTAAAAACCATTTTCCTGTGGTGTTTTCATTGTTTGGGGTTTTTTGCAGGAGGAAAYAACACCAACTTTTAAAGAATGTGTCCAAATATCCCTATTAAAACATGCAGAAAAATGAAAAATAAGAAAACAACTCCATACATCTTCCAAAAACCCAACACACCCTAACTGTACAAMAACCATAATTAAATTCCTTGGTGATATTCTTGAAATCATTACACATCTAAGACAAAAGTATTTTCCAAAAGTTAGAATTAGAACATAACTGTGCTTCCACCAGCACCAGCAGATTTTATGACTATGTCAGGTGTGTGATGATGGTGTAATTTTAACTTTTYTTAAAGCAAGAAGGTGAACAAAACCAATAAATAAAATGTATAAGAAAAATGAATGGCAAATGTAATTTTTAAGCATATACTCATAAATATTTTCATTAGCTGGACAATTTCACTCACCGTGCTCACATTGACTTTAATGACTGGAATAAGTGATCTCCATGAAGAGGAAGGGTCTTGAGATTCTGTTTTGACTTTAACACTAAAAAAAAAAAAAAAAAAAAAAAAAAAAAAAAAACAAAAAATTTATTATAAAAAAAAAAAAAAAAAAAAAAAAAAAGGGGAGGTTTGTAATTATTTTATGTTTTCTGTAAAAGAACCAATCAAACTTTTCTTCTAGGGATCTTCAGGGCACAGATATTGGGATCTTTCCCAGAGGGGTGCCTCATGTAAGGGACCTGCTAGCAGATGATCTGTCAGTCTTCCCAAGCCTGGGAGAAGAGCAGGAAGCACACAGAGCTACACCTTGGTGCTGACACAGGTAGGAAACAAGCATGCCTTGTTTAACTCAGAGCAATAGTTAAATAAATCTTCCTCAGGGGATCTTGGCCTGTTCTAAATACTCCTGTTGAGGCATGGGATTTTTCATTTCCCAAGACACATCCTCCTCAAAGGCAGAAATCCTTCCTGTGCCTGTCAATAATGGTTTGAGAGAAAAACATAAAGAAACTGGCTGGAAGGCACAGCCCTCACTCAAACTCAGGACTGCCACAGCATCCTGCAGCTGCCCACTCTGTAATTCAGTAACTGGCCAGCAGCAGTGCAAGGACTCAAGGCTCATTAGATCTTTTCTGCTCCAACAGTAAATCAGTCTGGTGTGGTTCTGCCCAAACAGAGGCTGATTATTGAACATCTGGCTGAACTGCACAGAAGCCATGTGGATCTCCTCACATAGCCCACAYCATGTTTTATGGGGTACCCCAAAAAGAGGAATTTACACAAGGCAGTTTGTGTAGCTGTACACAAGACCATACAGATCCCCACATTTTGCCTACTCAATGTCTGAGGCAGCTGCTATTTCCACTGAGCAAAACCATTATYATTCTGCCAGCATAATCCTCTTCAACACATGCTTCCTCTCCACACTGTATTTCAAA
This sequence comes from Malurus melanocephalus, assembly GCF_030028575.1. NCBI lineage: Eukaryota > Metazoa > Chordata > Aves > Passeriformes > Maluridae > Malurus > Malurus melanocephalus. The sequence goes on along the minus strand of NW_026623692.1, from coordinate 503,007 downwards.
TAGATTTTTCAGCCTGTCTCTGATCATTAAACAAGAGTGCCTGGTTTGTTTGGCTGTGGTTTTTAATTATTACTGGTAGGAAGTCTGAGGAAAGGAAAAAGATTCAGACTGTCAGGCTTGTCAGTGCAATTTCTCTCGACTGTGCTTTCCTCGTTTGGCCTCCAGAGCAACGTTAACAAAACATTTCCCAATTAGTTYGGCACTTTGCAGAACAAAGCATTGACAAAACTGCAAAATGAATAATTATTTACCTTTCAAGATTGGCGTGTGTTCTCTGCCTCCCATTTACWTGGGCTCTCTCATCATCTTTCTTTGCTGGAATGATTGTGGGATCCAAGCCAAACAGTTCTTGAAGTTGACCATAAAGCTCAGAGCGGTTGTACACGTGAAATTCAAAATCATTCACCATAATATAGAGTCGTGTTTCTGCCTTTGGATCTAAGCAAATAGTAGGAAAAGGGTTTCTAATTCTATTTCAACATTCCCTTGGAATATTCAGTTTCTCAAATATGTACATTTTGCAAAACGAATCCACACAGTACTGAACAGCCACTGAAGTATTTATTAAAAAGTAGTAAAAAACGCCACAAAATAATTACCACACCCTAAGCAAATCAGTAAAACTTGGCAAAAGAGACAGCTGCATATAAAATATTAAATCTGAATGGCATTTCACCCCTAGGTCCCAATACAAACATAAATCCATACAGAAACAGTAAAAAAACAGTAAATGAAGTTTTTCAGTCTCATAGGAAAATAAACCAATATTCCTCTTGATGTACAGCACAGAAGCCCCGGCGAAAACTCCTGCTTTTTAGCACAGACATCACCGATATCAAATCAATCTCAAAACCCAAATGGTTTTCTAGCCAAGCTCACTGGTACAGCATGCCTGAAGKGGGAAAAAGCTTTCTTTCACAGAGAAACAGAAAACATTAATAAGCAGAACTAACAGGATCATACTCATTTGTGACAATCAGTCAACATTTCCACAAATTTAAAATGTTAACTGTTATATCAGCTTGGCTCTCGGATCCTTAAACCCTCTTTTAACATCTGCTGATCATACACAGCACTGACTGTGACATACTTTGACATACTTTTGCCTCAGAAAGTGTGACCTAATTATGCAGTTAATGTGAGGGAAAAGCTCGCACCACTTCCCCCTAATTACCCAGTTGAAAGAGTGCCCATTACACATTGACTCAGGAGACCTGAGCTGCTCTAAAAACCTCATCTGGTCTTTTTAAGTCAAACAGACTTCAGGCAGCTGAAGAATCAATGRTTATTACAGCAGCCCCAAATCTGTAACTCAGGGGGTACAAACTGAAGGCAACATTTCCCAAAGACACGAGAAATTAAAAACTCAGAGCAAACACTTGTGGTCAGGGTCAAAAGAAGAAATGGATATGCCCAAGAGCCAAGGTTTAGAGACACCTGCTTGATTCAGTGCACCCTGTTTAATAAAAACTCATCTGTCCCCCAAAATGAAACACCTCTGCAATACYGTCCCAACAACACCAACCCACATTTTACCCACCACATCTAAAGTACCAGAAATGTCCAYGTATTATAAATACACAYATATATATATAGTTTCCAGAACACATTGACATCACAGTTATCTTGAACAGGAGACAGAGAAAAGTTAATGAGCCAGTTTCAGTTCCTTCCTGTTTTCATAAAAGCACCATCAAATCCATTTGTTGCCAATGTTAACTTGCATCAATAAGACACAGGCAAACAATGACATGGACAAAGATCGGGATACACAATTGCTCACCCRGGAGATCTCAGTATCATCAAGAACACAAATAAATGTAATTTTTCAATTCCTGGAGGCAAGCATTAGACTTTATTAACTAAACGGAATCATATGTACTAATTCTTTTTTTAAAGGGGATTTAAAGAGACAAGCGTCTCCTCTTCCTAGTAACAAAAGTAGGATTTCAACTCCACACATCAATTTGGCTGGCTAAAACACTTTCAGAAAAGAAAAAAAATAGATAAGGAAAAAGAGACAAGCAAACCTGGATGTTGTAATATTGAATGCTTCAAAGAAGTATTTATGYAGGTTGTGTACAAGCAACTACCAGATTGTTTTGCAATGTGAAAATTGATAATGTGCTGTGGCACCTAAGCCAAGTCATCGGGGTGTGTCCCATCCACAACATCATCCTCCAGCTTTTGTTCCTAAACCACTTCCATTTCTCAAGTGTATACAAAACCTTCTCTCAAGTTCCAGTATGATTTAATACTTAAAGAGCATTTCAGTCACATCACTTCGTTATCAGACCTGTACACCTCTTACTAGTGTGGTTACTTCGATTATTTGTTCACTAATCATGTGGTCTTAAAAGCCAGCAGAAAACTTTGCCAATCAAAAATGCCACCATAGAGGAAGGACAGACAACCACCTGCATTTCATGAAATTCAGTTCACTTTTTCATTCTGTGAGCCACTAGAGAAACATGTTTTAACTAACAGATAAGACAATCCTCTGAAAACCTGTTGGACACTAACCTGTGGTCGGAAAACCTAATTAACTCTATGACTAGGTTCCAGCTATTGAATGATTTTTTTTATGGTATAAAGATTTTGAATTGTGYCCTACCACCTCAGAGGGTGAGCAGCACTCAGTAAAAAGAAATGAGAGCTGCTCCAAGCTCTTATCACTGCACAGTGGTGTCTCACATTCACCTGACTCATTCTGCATGCAGCCCTGCTGCCACTGTGGAGTTGCTACTGACACAGCAACAGCTCTACAAGCTTGCTGACAAGTCTAAGAGGCTTCACACCATCAGAAGCTGCTTCCAAAAGCAAGGTGGGGGGAAAAAGAGCCCTCCAAAGTTCAATGACCCTCTCAATTAGTGTACTCAACTGTAGATAGCTGACATTTCTGGACCTTCTTAAATGAGCAACGGAGCTGTGAAGGCTCCAAAAGTCAAGAGAGGCAGACCCAAGCCCTGTTCAACAACATTCTAATCCTATAAATGATTAAGCACACAGCCCTAAGCCACTTATGCTTTCTCACTGYGTTTTCTGCAGATACAATTAATCTCTTGCATCTGTGTTAATCATCCATCTTCAGCCAAAGATAAAGAAGAAAAATAAATGAATTTTTCACACTCCCCCACTTCTGTAACCACAGATGTCATCAAGACACAGGCTTGTCAAATACTAAAGGATATCCCATGCAGTAACACTTTTGCTAAAATACACACAACACTCACTGAAACTCAGAAACTAAAATCACTTCCAGAACATAGRACATCTTTATTTATCATAGTTATCAGCTTCAATACAGAGACAATTATGCTTGGACTGCAGCTAATGAAGCCTACTATTAAGATTAATGACTTGTCTGAAGAAAAGTTCATGTCCCCGATAATGAAACCTGTATTTATTTCATCTACTCTGCATCCAGTGAACAAATCCATATTTTCTGAGGATYCAATGTACTTCAGGTACATATTAATAAAGCAATTGCCTGTGATGGTGCAAAGGAAGAGCGTTTTTGTTAGCTACCTGTAAATTCAAACTTGGAAACCGTTTTGAAAAACCTACCGTGCTGCTTCTGCTTAGGGTTGTACATCTTCCACCAGCGAAATATGATAAATCCATCCTGAATTCTAAATCAAATAAAATGGAATAAAACAGAAGTTGAGTGATAATCCAACACCCCACATGCAGTTTGTGCAGAGATCTACAGCTGCAGCAGTGTACRAGCAACATGAAAGCACAAAACATTACAGTGTATTACACAATTTCAGCTTTAGCTGCAACTTGTATAAAWTCCCATATCCACTGCCTCCTCAAGGCTTTCCAAATCTGACACCAGGAATCAAAACTACAAACTATTTGCTGGCATGCAGTTCACGAAAMAAATTATTTTGAATCTCAGTAAATAAATGCCAACTATTTGGCCAACATCAATCTTCCATATGCAGGAGCATGAAGGAGTTAAAGATAAATGAAAAAAATAGCTCTCCTTCACACTCTGTAGTGGTTTATTTGGCAGATATTAAGGACAACTACAATCTTATCCAGCACTCACTTCCAAATGATAAGGCTAAAGCAGCAAATGAGTTAACAAGTATGTAGGAGTGTTAAATACTACCACCAAAAGAGACAGTCTAACACTTACAAACATGCTGCTCATTTGTAAGACTGCATTTTGGTTTGTGCTATTCAGACATCCATTTAAAAGCCTAATTTAGAAGGGGGACTCCCTTGGAAATCTGTACCTGATGGACATGTCCTCTGTGATGAAATAGATTTCACGGACCATGACTTTCCCAGAGAGCACAGAGAATGAAAAGGAACCTAATTATAAAAAAAGAAAGTCCTTGTTAGCCTAAAGGCGTTGATTTTGTGAGCAGACAGAATACAGCATTCAATTAYCTGAAATGGGTTAACCWGATATCTTGAGTTTTCCCTTAGAARAGAAGTCAGAGAYTCAGAACACACAAGACAAAGTACACAACCAAAGGATGCTGGGTTTGGCACCACCCAACCATACAACCAAACCCCTGAGGCACATGAGTCACTCAGAAACATCCAGGTGCCTTGCAAAGCTTGTGAAAAGAGCTAGAAAAGCTGTTTGGAACATTTATAGTTCCAAGCCGTTGTGTGCAAGGCCATAATCAGAGAAATGATTCCTGATGGACTATTTTTAAAAACTTTAAAATGGCTATAAGCATTTCAGTCCAATTATTATGGCAAATTATGTTTAAGGCAGGAAGGATTAATGAGCATGAAAAGACCAGCAGGTAATGCAATAGTCCAGATTTTTCTTAAGGGTTTTCATCTCACCCACAGAAAGTTAAGTAAACCATAGATTGGAAAAAAAAAAATCAACATTAAACAACTGAAACCAAGCTATAAATCATGGGATTTAATTAATGTTATGTTCTACTTGCTGATGAGGTTTAAAAAGAATACCACCTATTTGGCCAGCTAGATCAGCTGTCCTTATTTAATGGAAATTTCACAGGGAAATWTTAATAAAACTCTATAGAGCAAACGCAGCAGCCACTAAGTGTTTAATTTTTGCTCTTCAAAAAGCCTGGATTTGAAGATGGTTTGGAATACAGTTCTTGGATTCTTGAGGACACAAACAAATGAATTGCAGAGGTGTCTCTGGCAGGCCAGGTGTGGGTGGGATTTTTTGCTTTWAAGTTTTCACTACATTTTATCACAAAGAGCTGCAGAAAAAGTCCAGAACCAAAAGTGATTGCTATTCTCTGAAGCAGACAGAGGAAGGCAGAGGAGTAAGTGAAAGAAATTAAAAGTGTGAGCAGTTAGGTTGTGGGCTACAGGCCCCTGTGACTCAGCACCAGATATTTTTGTAAGTGGGTGAGTGCCCAAGTGATTTGTACTGACCTGTTTTATTCAAAAAGGTGTAAAATATTTTAATAAAAAGTTAATGGATTTTTGATGCAAAATGTTCTAGCCAGTATCAATTCCACATATCACAGTCCCAGTATGGATCAACTTGTGATTAGTTGTTCTGACAGCTTATTTAGAAAGCAAGGACAGTGCTGGAACAGGGACTCAAGGCTCGAGTCTCTACTTTGAGTATACAGCATAGCGAACATTTTCAAATTAATCTAACAAAGGAAAACTTCAASTTTTTAAAATTGAGGCATAATAAAAAGCAACAGAAAAGAGTGTCATTATATTAATCACAACTTACCAATATGGATGTAGCCATGTTTATACAATCTGTTAAGAACCAATGTTAAAATGAGTCCAATGTTCCGGGAATTATAGTAAGTTAGGTAGATAATCCATCCACAGGACAATATYGTTGCTGTTGAAAGATTACAATTAATTAAAGCACTTTTTAAAATACACTGACCCAGATAAAAACCTTACCTACTAGGGCTACAAGGCATAGCAGTGTTCGTCCTGCTCTCCAAAAAATTTGGAGATGGGACACTTTAATGCATGTTTTCAGAGAAATTATGTGAGAAGGGTGTGAAGAGATGGGAGGAAAGGGGGAAATGGGAAGCCCAGAAAAATACAGATTCTTCACTGCTCTTCCATTCCCTAATATAAAAAAACCTGCCCTCCCAGAGGACATGCAGAAGGTACTATGCATTTCATTACATCATTCATAATTCAAGAGGTTCAGTAATCATGATGGAATAGTAAAATGCATTATCCCACATGGACTTTTATGTCGGAACACCCTAAAAAAAACCCCAACACCACCAAAGTCATACTACATCCCCTCGCTACTCTTCTCCAATTTGTCAACAGCAACTTAAATTTCTAGTCTTTCATATATTATCACAGGAAATAATATTATCATGAAACTATTTCCTAAAGGGCTGTATCCTGAGAGAAACRTACCAGCCCTTGGGTTAGCTCATATCTCAACAGTTCAGGCACTGAATTTGATAGGAAAAAAAGGAAATACCAATCCAATGAGACACAGGTTTAAAAAAAAAAAATTAGGTCTRCTAATCCCCAAAGTAATTTTTACTTTAGTTGATTAAGAGCTAGTAACCTATTTCTAACTACAAGGGTTCTCAAAGCTTCCAGAAGGACAAACCCAAAAGGAGTGACASTACCAAGGAATGGACTTGTTCTAATTCACTTTACGATAATTACCATTCTGTTTCACCCAAAGCAGAGTAGAAAAAAGGTGAACTTTGTAACAGAAGCTTTTCATTTATGCTAAAAATCATATTTACTGTCCCTTTTACGGGAAATCTAAAGTGCAGACAGAGGTAGGGGCATGGCACCCTCACTTCGGAGAGAGTTCAGATGATTACTTAAAAAAAAAATAAAACAACAAAATATTTACAAAAAAATCCTGTTATTCTACGTTCCTTTTTTATTTTTCAGTGGGATATTCCACTGCTTCATAACAACGTTTCCTTCAAAGTGAAAGAGAAGGTGAAAAAGACTTGCATGACTTTGTCTTTTCCTTTCTGAAAAATGGATCCAATGTGACCAAAATTCAAGCAGCTCATACCCTCAGGCAATAAGCTSCTTGACATGTTAAACAAACCAAATCTGTGTGGGTGATTACACGGGAAAGAGCAGGCAGGGTGAAAGCCACATCCCAGGAAAGAAACTCCAGCTGGCATTGAGGGAAGGCACACTCCAAGGACAGCGTTCAGATGAGCCAGCTCCTCACTGCTGGGCCTCCGTGGGGAAGGAGAAAGGTGAGCTGACTCACTCTGAGGGTCCATTCTAGCAATAAAGCTTCATTTGAGATTAAAGTTCAACTAGGTACTTCTAGAGAGCTGAAGTCAAGAAGGTGCCCTCYTAAGGTGACAACATACTGAGAAAAATCGGGAAACCAGTGCAATTTCCAGTCCTCATCCACTACCTTCACCACTAGTCTCACCTCTGCCACAGCTGTAGCCTTTTCCCTCACCAAATCCCATAAAGTCCACAATAATTCCACTTTTCTTCATTTTAAAAGCCTCTTCACGTGAACCACAGTTTGGAAATTACATTTCCAAAGTTTTACTGCATGTGGTTTTTAGAATTATTCCAGAAGTGAGCAACAGCTCTTTGACAAGCATGCTTATGTATTTCAACACCTTTTACTGAGACCAATAGTTAGCTGTTTCAGCATTCAGGAGAGGAAATTACTGATATCTTTTAATGCACTCTTAGAACAGGATGCCATAGGTCAGCTGATAAAAGCAAAGGAGGAAAGGCTGGTTGAAACTGGGACAGTTAATAAACGTCACTTGAATGCATTTCTATCCAAACCTCATAAGAGGAAGTAAGCCTCATAAGCTTTTGAAGACAGATCTTTCACATATATTTGCATCTGTTCCATGTTTTACCATGAGTTACTATCAGTGACTTCCCCTATTTTCATCTTGACTACACAGAGAACTCTATGTTKWRTACAAASTTTCCATTTCAACACATTAAAAGTGAAAAAAAATAACAAACAGGAAGCACCCTCAGYTCATTTATCTGTCCTTTCCATTTAATTTGGCCTATTGAAAAATAATTCCAGTATGGCAATAGCCAGCAGACTGCCTTAACTTGTCAAAAGTGAAAGTGAAAACGTTGTTCCTGTGCTGCCCCTCACTCCAAGTCCAAGAGTCAAGGCTGAAAAGCAAGCATTATCTACATTGTACAAGTCTGAATTCATTGCACACTTGTAGTATTCTCACCCAGACCTGAGTAAAACTTCATATTTGTTTTGCTCTCCTTGATCCACTTGTTTTATAGATTAAGAAAATAAAASTACCTACATAAATATAAGCACCAGTGTTATAAAAAAATTAGCATGTCTAAATCTGACACATTTACAAATCCAGCTCATAACTGATTACATGACAGCTTGGCTTAAAGGCTCATTGTGGCACACAATTTAGGCTGGAAGCTGTGTCATTAAACACAATAGTCTTCAGATCACTTTCCAAACTGCACCATATTAAATGGCAGGTASGTACATATTGGTATAAGGAAGTTATTGTAGCTGGCTGTCATSCTAATCCTTTGTTATGATATTATAATAGAAATTCAACCAAAACAGAAGAGGTTAACCTTACCCACTAACAGCCAAACCACGTTGGAGTCATGTTCTGTCAGGAAGTCTTCCAACTGCGTGATACTTGGGACAAAACTATCATTTTTTCTTTGATCCATTGCTAAGCTGTTTTTGCATCAGCACCTATAGAACTGCAGGAAAAAAAAAAGTACATATGAAAACCAAAATGAGTAACAAGCACAGTACATTTGGAAAAAATGACTATGTACCATGTTAAATCATCGCCAGCAGTCYGTTTCACACAAATATGAACATTATMGTTTTATTCCTTCMATAAYAKATTCACAATTCTCAGCTACCTCTTCTTCTACTCTAAAGTTCCAAAAATACTTCCACTCATCTCTCTGGAACAGTTTCCAGGCACGTGACTGCCCCAAACAAATTACGTATCAACAAAATCCCATGATATGTTCTCCAAATTTAGTACCTTGTAAAACATATAAAAGCAAATAAATGTCTAAAACTGTTGTGCCACAGCAGGAAGTCAAAAGGTAACTGAACATGCAAGTAAAAACGAATCTGTACTAAGTCTACTAACATGCAAATATGTAACGTGAGAATAAAATCCTGCCCTTGCAGAAAGAAAGCCCAAATCAGACATTTCCAGGAGTTATGGAAAATTCCCAACATCTCCTAATCCACTGGGTCCATTCTGCTTTAGGATGGATTKGCGTGATTTTATAAAAACTGACCACCAGGTGGATTTGCTACAAAGAAAACCAGTCCTGATCTTACACATTTCTTCAAACCACCCATAAATCACCTTGCAATGGGGTTATATTAATTACATGTGATTAGCAGGGAGTTGCTCAATGCAGCAACATCTGCAATTACAAAGCAGTATTTTTGTTGCATTGGTTTCATTTGAAGTCTTCCCCCTTGGATGTTACCTGTCAAATCTTCTTGCAAAAAGAGAGACATTAATTCTGCTTTTTCTTTCTTCTMTTTTCTAACACCTTCCAGCTCCTGGCAGCCTGTCTTACTGACAGTATTSAGCCCTCAAAAAATAGGAGCAGATTTTATTTCCCTTTGTCACGAAGTGTCTGATGGTCTCTCCATCAGGGCTCTAGAACATCAGACTAAGTAACATGGATGAGTCCTTATTATTCAAAAGCTGTTATGCTGCTGAAAAACTAAGTATAACAATAAGTATATTATATATAATAATAAGTAACAATATTTGGAAATGTTAGCAATAAGCATGGCAATTAATCTATTTTTTCCTTTAATACAAATACTACTCTTGTTATTGCAACTGGAAAATAAAATGTGGAAGAAGTAGGAAAAATCTGCCTTTATTGCACTTGTTTCTCTTGTTGTACCCTGAACCAACAGCCTGTGTTTTGAGCTAATAGGAGTATAGTCCCAAGAAAAGTGCTAATAATTTGTTCATTACCCCTTCTGTAAGAAGAAAGAGAATGGGGAGGAAAGAACATGAGAGCAGCAAAAGGAAACAATAAAAAAAAAAACAATGAACCAACACCCGTTTCCAGCAGGGATGATAAGAAAGCTACCAACTCACTCCCCTGCAAAGGGGWGGAATAAGCATCACACACACATACACAGACTTGAAAAAAGGAGCCATCGTTTTAGAAGGGACTTCAGAAGAGCAAATTAAATCACACAATGGCACTGTGATTTGCTTTAAGACATGCACAGTACCTTAATAAAAAAGCCTTATGTCAGTTTGTATGATGAAGCAGATGATGCCTCTGCAGGCAGCCTCCAGGAGCGTTTAACCCCTGAAACAGGGGAAAGGGAGAAACCAAAAACAACAGCTCAAGAGGATGGAAGAACTCCTTCTCTCCCTTTCTTACCAAAGGATAACAGAGTCATTCTGTTGTGATCAAGACAACCATGGAAATGCTGTCAGTMGGTGAGGAATGCCCATCTGTTACCTCAACAAACACTGCCACTGTTTAACTCCTCAAGGAAGCAAACCATGGTGCTTTTTTGTAAGAAATTATCACCTAACATTATGTGATACTGAGACAAGACATTAAAAATCATTAAATAGGACTGTGGCAAGAAGCTTGGAGACGGAAAGCATTGGATCCTGGTATGTAGCTACTTAAATAAAGACACTACTCATCATTTTTTCTGTCATCACCATCCATAACCATAAACTAGATATACTTGGAATTTTTTTCTGGGACACTTTAACTACCTGCATGCAAATAAATTCAGGAATCTTCCATCAGTCATCATGCATCAATATATCATAGTGGTGCTTCAAAAATGATCCTTTAACACCCTGGCCTACTGACTTACTTTTTTTCTCTTTTGTTAGGTCTTTGTCCTTGATCAAGTCCCCTGTGGAACAGGATGCTGGCAATAAAGGTGTAACCACCCAAAATCAGGCAATAGCAACACCTGCACTGGATGCGAGCTCTCAACACACCTCTCAGGGCAATCAGATGCTTAATCCACTCAGATTATGAATTACTGCAATAGAAAGGGGATGCAAGCAGAGACTTAAGGAGTACACGCCGTTGATAACGTCCCTGGGCATTTAGAAAGCCCAGAGGATGAAGGTGAAGGATCTCTTCATCAGGATTGTTCAGAGGAACAGATGCAGTCTTTTCAGGACAGATATTTGCTACTTTCAGTAACCAGTATTGCTTTCTGTCCGCAGTCCTACACACTTTCCACCCTATACACTATAACATTGGTTTAAATCCTGCAGGCCCCTCACTACGCACACTCTTGTTACATTTACTCCAGAGTGCAAACTTCACTTTGCAATCAGACCAAACTGTTGCACTCTCCAGGAGCAGCTCACAAGTTGCTGAGCCTGGAATGTTCTTTCATGCTGCCTACTGCATTCTTGTGAAGTAAACTCTACAAACRTTAAGGAATTACTGTTTGAATGACAAGACCCAAGTCCATGTGYGAAACTGAGTCTTGCCAACCACGCAAATACACAAAAGAAAATGTAACAAAGAGGAACGGAAACCCAGAACATTTGTATCTATGCATTTATTTATAATYTTTTCTCAAGGTCTCTGCTGTTTTGTGATGAATAGCTCAGTCAGCATGCAGAAATATAGTCCAAAACCATAACTGCTTGGATTTATTTCCCTTTCCCCCTGCCTTACTTTTTAAGCATATTTTTACTATTTGTTATATCACTCATGGATCACATTTACCACATACCATGTTAATAAACACAAAATGTATTAGGTTTCTCCTGGGAAGAGGACAAGRGAAAAGGAAGAATCTGCAGCACTGAGGTGACAGAACCCTGATACTCATATTTTATCTTCACAGCAGCCTTTTGGGGCATCATGTAGTCGTCTTTCTGCAAATGAACCTCTGAAGCAAGGAGAGATAAAGGCCAAGTCCCTTATTTATGATGCCCAAACTGAAATTCTCAGGGCCTGCTTTTCAGGTTGTGCATGTTTGGAGCACTTAGCAGGCTCAAAGCAGGMACTGGACTGGCTTGAAGATGTGAGGGTTTGATATTACTGTAAAGTTGCACCCTGTGGTCAGACAGGCTCTCTTCATAGCAGATACACAAACTTAGCAGACTTTACAAAGTGAATTTTAATTACTTGTGTCACACATTGATCCATTTTCACAGTACTAAAAAGATGCAAGAGAAATTACAATCCTAGGGGGATGCACTTCATTTTCAGCCTGCTTCCAGYGTCACAAGCCCAATCCAATTTTAAGCGCAAATATTCCATCGCTAACAAGCCAAAAACTGAAAAGCAGMTGCTCCTAATCTTTATAAACTCATTTCAATCGCATCAGATAGGTAAACTCATTTTAACCTCAGCCTGGCAAATTAACTCAACACCACGAACAAACCTCTGCTTGAGCTAAGTCATTGAAAATTTATAGGAGGTATGCATTTATGCAAGAGCTGGCAGGAGAGAAACCAGAAGCTCGGTGACCGGGCTCTCAGTCACCAGAGTGCAGYCACTTGGCAGGGACAGCTGCAGCAACCTATAAAAGGTCTGTCCTGCACCTACAGCTGAGGACAGACAGAACAAATGTTTTACTCGGTGCCTGGGAGCATTAGGGTGATGTGGGTCTTGAGGTAGGCAAGAAAAGGAGAAAGAAAAAAAAAAAGTCTGTTCATCATATCCTTTGTAAAGCTGTTTTCATGGCAAGTCCTTGTAGAAACAGCTGAATATAATGAGTATCCAAAGGTGTGGGAAAACTGGCATTTCATATAGAGAAGAAATACTTTTAAATGGTTATGAAGTAGGAAGGGAAATAATGGATGCAGCCAATTCCCTTATWATTGCTGGAATTCACAGGGGGAATAAACCAGGAGTTTAAATTTGCCAGACATATCCCTCAGATCCTCACAGAAATGAAGTGCTTGGTTAATTGGTGTTATTASAGGTAACTACCATTCTGAGGATACTCAACTCCCAACTTTTGCAGCAATTATAAATCAGTGCAGTTACAATTACACCCAAAGTGACACATTACATGGCAGGAGGAAAATCCACCTGCTGTAAATACATGAATGCAGATAACATGTCTGGATGCCTCATCTCCAAAAAAGAAGCCATACCCAAGGCAGTTCCCTAAAGAAAAGAAAAGGCATTTTTGCATTACCCACTCCAACACTGCCTTCCAAAGGGTCTCCAGTACTTCAGCTATGAAATCAGAGCTTTAGATAAATTAATTATATTAGAAARGAGGCTCACAAACACAGAACACAACTGGACTGAATTCTCCTCTAAGGATATCCTCACACTGTCAGCACYCAGAGGAACATAATGCATATCTCACAAAACAAAAAGCTGCCAACYTTGGCACCTGTCCCAAAACTGTTCAGCTAGGTCAAACACTTCAAACCCACACCAGCACAGCTTAGGAAACTCAGCGACTCTTCAGTCAACAAGCAAAGGAAAGAGGAAGCAAGAGAAGGAAAGTTGTTCTTAAAAAAATACCCCAAAAAAAAGCCAAGGGAAGTGACAGCACCCATAGAGCAATTCTGCCATGGGACATGCTGCGTCGTCTTCATACCTGACACCCAATTAAAATTAAGAAYTCTGTGTTTTTTAAGAAAAGAGCAAAGATTCAGGTCTATTTTCCTCCCTGTCTGCCAGTGCTCKAAGTCCCACTAGCGGTAAACTGYAAACAAAACAAATGTTTTAATTATACTAATGAAATCCTGCTACAACCTCCAGCAGAAGCAGCTGAACCRAAAGCAGAGCCCAGCAGAGCCACACCTGGTTGAGCCGGTGTGCCTTAGTTAAAGCCTTAGTTAAACAAAATTTGCACTACAGTAGCTTAGTAAATAACAGGTCYACTTCAAAATTAATTAAATCAAAATAAAAGCACACTCAAAGGAACTGTAAGATACAAGATAAAAATCATTCTCACAATAGCCTACCCAATGAGGTAGAACTTCACAGCACAAGTGGTATCTTTTGTTTATCTGCTTTTAATAGTACAGGACATGAGTTTTCCTACAGAAGAGATCAAAGACAAATTCCTGCTATGGCAACCAACACACAGCACTCCTGCAGCACTCCACTGCCATCCTAGGAATGCCTGACAGAACTTGGAATGATTTTTCATTTAAGTTTTAAAACTTTAAGATGGTTCTGTTCCTGCTACATTGCCAGGCTTTGATGCTGCAGAGGAAAAAAAAAGGACAAAACCAAAAAAAAAAAAACCCAAAACCCACAAATCATGCAACCTAAAGGCTCATAACAGTAGAAATAAAAAGAATTTCCCACACGCTCACTCCTCAACTTAGAAAGAAAAATAAAAATATTCCCTTTGGGGCCTGGCCCTTTTTTAATTTGAGCTTCAGTACTGTACCTTTGAAATATTCTATGWAACCATGGCATCTACTCCTTACCTATGAGTTTTTCCAGAAGTATACATCCTCTAAATTTCTYCTCTGACACATCAGCACAATTTAGGGAAAAGGGAAGTCTGCCATAAATCAAACTAAAAGTCAGTCTTGTAGCTACAAATACCATCATCATGAAAGGCCTATAGGCTGATCCCAGCCTGGAGTCACCACAAAGATTTTGGTGCAGCAACAAGTGCTACAATAAGTTGTCTGAGAAGGGAAGAAGTTACCAGGAGAGGGTATCACGCTTCACAGTAAACACAGGATAAATAACTCTGCCCATTGCTTACAGAAAGCACTAAACTCTTGCCTATTTCCSACGGGATAAAATGGTGCAAAAGAGCAATCACCAAACAGCAGCTGATGCTCACTGCACATGTCAGAGTTCTCTAACAGCATTCCCAAAAGGCTGAGTGACTTCAGCATGCCACACACAAGGATGAGAGCTCTCCCTGAACGTGTCCATACCTTCACACAACCCCAGATGACCCACCACGAGCAAAACCTACCCACGAACACTGTCAAATGGTGCAAATCCAGGCCGTGATGCTAAGCAAACATCCCTGAACACCCATTCAGAGCCAACTGCCTTACCGGATGCTCAGTACTGTTTTTATCAATGACTGTTTGAATAACCTATTGACATACTTTTACAAACAAGAAGAATATTCCCTCCTACACTCCAGTATTTCTTCTCAGTTGCCAAAATTTCTGGCCCCATTGTTTAGCTGGTTACTACACATAAAAAGCAGTGGGGGGAAAAAGCCCTGCACGGCTGCAATGAATAGAACAAGACAGAAAAGCAGAATTAATGGATTAAATGACACAACAGAAGAACTCACATGGCAACAACCGTGGCCTTTTCAATATTGACCTGATAAAGTTACACGGTGTGGCAAACTACCAACTTTGGAAGTTTTCACAAAGTTGAGTGAAAGCTGCTGAGGAAATGTGTTTTAAGATGGGAAACCAATCCAGACATAGATTGTGACTGGGATATTTGCTACATAGCCACCTCCAAAACACATCTCCACCGTATCAATGTTATGTTATGTATTATATATGTTATGTGCATGTTACACTGATAATTATGTGGAGTTTTTTATTGATAACGCGAAGTGCAAGCACGTTATCATAACACCATTACGTGTCATTACCATTACAGCTTTAGACACACCAAAAAGCAGGTGCACGCCGTGTTCAGTCACTGTGTGTGTGTTAAACTCTCAGAACCAGAGGCACTGGCAGAGATCGCCTCACGCCGCCCAGGGACCAGCACARGGAAACTTCCCTCGCAGGCCAAACACAACTGGAGGCGCCTGAGCTGCCGCCCCCTGGCCTCACACCCCTTCTGCACGGCGATAACCCACGCCAAAGGGAAAACACGGAATCCCCGACACCGGAGGAGCCTCCCCTCCCACCGCTCCCCCGGGAAGCGGCCGACACCACGGAAAGCACGGCGGGACCGGCACCGGGGGYCACCACACCACCCTCCGGGGCGGACAGATGAACACCAGGCCTCGTCCCCGTCCCGGCCCGGCGGAACCCYGCACCGAACCGGGGCTCCTCCCGGCGCGGGGGCGGCTGCGTGTTCCCGGCAGGCCCAAGGCAAGCGGCGGGGCCGACCCCTCCGCGCCGGGYCCATCCCGGTGGGAAGCGGAGGGCAGCCCGGTCCCGGCTCCAACCCCGCACTTACGCCATCGCCCTCCGCGGCTTCTCCCCCGCGGATCCGGAACCGGCGGCGGCGGCTGCGGCCGGGGCCCTCCCGCACCTCACGGTGAAGGCGCGGCCCCGCCCACGGCGCCGCTGCAGCCAACCGAGAGGCGCCGCCGGCCCGCGCGGCCAATGGCGAGGCCGTCCGCCCCCCGGAGGGGCGGGACCAAGAGGCCGCTCCGCCAATGGCGAGGGGCGGCGCCTGCCCTGTGTGTATGTGTGTGTGCGGGAGCCGCGCCCGCCCCTCCGCGGCGCGCGCAGGCGCGGGCACAGCTGGAGCCGCCAGATGTGCGCAGCGCTGTCGGGGCCCTGGGTGTGGCCGACGCYGGTACCTTGAGGAGCTGGCGGACGCTCGGCCCCGAAATTGGAGTCTCGCTAATGGATCCCGCACCCGGCGCGGTTGGTTGCCCGTTAGGTCGGGAGAAGCGGTGCTGCCCGCCCGCCAGCGGCTGAGGGAGCGAGCGTCTGCGCGCCCGCGGCACCTGCCGCTCGCCCTTGTCCTCGCAGCTCTTTAACTGCGAGGCAGCGGAGGGGTTTGTTGGGCGAGCCGCCCGGTAACGGACTGTTCGTTTTCCCGCCCGTTGTTTGTGCCTTTCAAAGCAGCTGAAGAAAACTGGCCCCCAAAAGACAGATAAAATGAATTTTCAGACATTTTTTTGAACACTTGTGGCCGTGACTTCACTGCCAGGTGTAGCCAAATATAAGTACACACATTTCTTCAGAATCACCCAGGCATGATATAACACATAGATTTCTTTAAAATCCTCCAAGTGTGCATCCTAACCCTTAAGCAGCACATCAGAGGAAACCAAAACATTGACTCTCTGAGTGCACATGTACCTCTTTCCATGTGGTCCTTGCACACTGTCAACACTCATGCTGAGCTCCACGTTCCCTCAAAGCTCCAAGGTTTCCAGAAGCTGCACCACGCCGTGTCTCCCAAAGGGTACCCAGCCTTGGGCACCTGGATCAGAATGCCGGTTGCACCGCTTGGTATCTGCAAAATAAATCCTCTGGGTGAGAAACACACATTCCCTTAGCCAGTTCTGCTCTCCCTGGCCTGACAGCAAGACTGGTCTATGAACTGCCTGGATTTGCTTGAGCAAAGTGAAACTGAGCCCAGCTGAGCACAGGGCTTGTGGCTCCTCTCTTCRAGCTATGTGTTGTTGCCTCATGCCTCACATGTGCTCAAGCATTCCATGTGCTTGTCCCTACAGAGCCAACTTTGAGCTGCATCAGTGAACATGGAGCATGATCCTGCTTGCTACCTAAGGGTATGGATGCCCCTGGCAGCCTGGCAAGAGCTCTTAACCTGGCACAGAAAAGCACTGGCAGGATTATCCCTAGAGCACTGCCACAAATCACAGCCCTGACCCCAGTTGCCCCCCCAGCATCCTGCTGGACAGTGCYGTGCTCAGAGCAGCTCCAGGCATCCTCCACCCAGCAGATGAACCACCATCAAAGCAAGTGTTATCTAACAGGGTTTATCTTTGGTGTTTTTTTATTACATTCCCATCATACTAAGCATAGTAAGAAAAATATTGTTTAACTATTCCTGGTTTTCATATTGAAGCCCCTCCTTTCGACTCCTTCCCTGCTGTTGTTAGGGCTATGCACTCCAGCGCTTTTCTCTCACCTGCTGTGCCAAAGGGATGCAGCCTTAGGAKACTCTTCTGAATATTTTTATCCACATGGTGCCTGAAGGCTTTCATGAGGTCCACGCAGCTAAGTCAGGTGAAGAAATTTTAGCTCAAAGCTGTTGCTAGAATTTGGGGAAGGTGGGCCTTTTCCTGCTTTAATGTAAGTGAAAGCTTTAATGCTGATACAGGCCTGGCTATAAAGTTGAAATATGGAATTAACACAAGGAAAAATATTTACCCCTCTACACCTTTGAACTTATTTGTTCCATAGAGGGCACTAATATTTACATTCTCTGTAAAAGAAACGTGCACTTTCTTCTCACAAAAATATTTTTATGTTTGACTATACCTATTTTTAAACTTTTATCAATACACGGCAGAATGTGTCCCAGAATAACCAAAATAAGGCAGAGGAGAAATTATTTATATTCTTCATGTAATATCACTACTTAAAGTTACCAGGATTGAAATAGAAAAGCCAGAATAGCCAAAATTCTGGGTCTTATCCCAGTTCTATTGGTGGGCAGGAAATGGAGAGACATTAAGTCTACRTGTGCAACAGATAAAATCAAGCACAGAAGTTATTCCATGCAGTATTTTTAAGCAAAGGTCAGCTTAAGTCCAAAATATTTGTATGAAAAATGAGTCCCTGTGTGTGTTTGCAGCCTGCAATTTAACAGCTTCACTTTGCGTTAGGACAGGCAGCAGCACTGCAGTTTTCTATGTCTTTTCCCCCTTCTTTGTTAATGCAGAAGGAATAAGAACTATTTCCAAAACTGGTAACAGAGTAATTTTAGCAATTAGTGCCAACAATTTATGTAATTTTTAGATTTAGGTACGWTCAGTTTTCAGATCCCTCTATTTTTACACCTGAGAATTATTTTGTCAGCATCATCTTACTCAGTCCAAGYAAATGAGTTCTTCTCAGGCTTTCACCATGCCTCGTACAGGGACAATTCAGTGAGTCAYTGTATCCCAGCCTGGAGCCACAGAAAGTGGGTGCCAGGCCTGTGTTGTTTTAAGTTGGGCTCTTGGTGTTATGTCCAAGTTTGTGAGCCCATGAGTGCAGCTCTCTGGAAGTAGGGGTGTTGCATGGGTGTGACRGGGACCGGAGCTGGTGGCTTCTGTAGGTTAGTGCTGACGTGAGCTTTGTGGATTYTCACAGCACCCCTGCCTGATTGCCTGCTGCTTTTTTGAAGATTGCATTTTTGGGATGTTTGCCTCTGATGCTGATTTCCATCACCAGTTTCATTCCTTCCATTGCCTCCCATGACCTTTTGGGGGAGTGTCTACAAATTGGCTCCCAATATTTTCCCCTTCTTTCTTTTCATTCTCTCTCTTCTAAAAGATGTTTTTCCTTCATTTTTGTTACTAATAAGAAATTATGCTGGATTGCTTTCCTTCCTTCTTTATGCTGATTCCYGACAATAAAATACATTTGACATTTGAAATTTATTTGTAGAAATTACTTCTAAAAGGGTAAACTAATAATCAAAGCTTCAAGATACATTATCCATATAATCCTAAAAGCTCATGTAATAAGAGAAATCAATTGATTAATTACCTTTGTCTTCTGTAATCCAGTTGGTGATWCAGATCTGAAGCACCAGGAAAGCCTCTCCTGACACACAAAGCCATTCTTGAGGCAGTTTGAGATTAACAGATTAAACATAATGCACTGGAATATGATTCAATACCTTAAAAGCAGAGAAACATAATGACTATAATATCTAGATTCACATTTTGCAGGGTGCTGCTAAGTGAGGGGGTTCTTCCACTTGTGTCTGCTGTGTAACATACCAGAGRTATTTCCTTTTGGGGGGAAAACTGGCAGCTTCTGCTGGTGTTATCTACATGCACATGCCCTGAATGGCCCAGGCTTGAATGTTGTCTCTAGGGTATAACTTTTCAATCTTGCCCCAATTTTTCTCATGGTCTAGAAAACAGATAATATTTTATCCTTAACTCTTTCCAGCACATGATGTTGCACCTCTAGTCAGCATGGCAATTGAATAGAGATTTTRTAAATGTTGTCTCATCATATAACTTTCAAGTTAAGGAAACTTAAAACCCCATCATCCTCTATGCTTTAACTTTTTTTTTTTTTTTTTTCATTACATTAGGTGGCATTCCCATTTACCTCAGTATGTTTATTTTCATGCCTATAAGTCCAAACCTTTCTTCGTAAGCAAAGAGGAGTAGTTGAGTAAAAGCACTGTCTTTAAATTATTCATGCCTTTTCTGCTTTGCAGTGGAAGACGCTTCTCTGAACATTGTTCTAAAAGCTCCCAAGTCATTTGGTTCATTGCTTCATCTCTGGGTGATGCCATCCAAGGGTCAAAGACAAGCTGATGTTGAGGCTGCCAGAATTTATTGGTACAGAACCGGCAGCTGCTGGGTACATGACACTATTTAACAAAAGCAAAAATGTGACTGTGAGTATTCATAGTCATTTCTGGGACTTAAAACATTTACCTTGTTAGGGCAGTCCTGGCATTCTCCAGGGGAACACCACAGGTGCTGCCCCAACCTACATGAAATGACACTCACAGGTATGACCCCTCTAGAAATCCTGCAACAGCCCAGTAAGCAGAATAAGGCATTCATCATGGTGGAGCTGGAAGCTAATTCACTAGCATCAGTTACTTTGGGAGACAATTCATTTAATCAGGAGACTGTAAAGAGCCCTTCCATAGTCTTTATCAGATTGAAAAGCTCTTGTCAGGCACTCTCTTGCAGGTAGTTCTCTAACAATATCTGGGAATTGTTTTCCTGATGCTGCATTTGGTGTCACAGGAGGCTGCAGAGTGCAGGCACAGGCATCTCACACCTTGGGTGGACCAAGAGCAGCATGGTAATCAACTCAAAATTCAAAATATTTCCCTCTTTGTCCCAGCTTTGAGACAACAATTGCAAATAAATAGGCAAAAAAAAAAAAGCACATTACTAATGCTCTGTATGTAATGAAACTTAGAATTCTGTCTTCAGCTCTGCTTTAGTGGGGGGTTTGAAGCTGCTGGAGCTGTAAGAATACCAGTGGTTGGTTTATGCTTCCTCTAAATAACCTCAGTGTTTACTATAAGAGTTCATTCAGGATTACATTAAAAATTAACAAACACTGACCTCAGAGATAAATAAATATAAATAATCCTTATGCAAAATATTCACAACACTGTGAAAATTCACTTCAACAAGCCAGAAGATGCTGGGTCAAAACACCCACATCCTTTAACTTCAGGTCAAAATCTTCAATTCCTTGGTTCTTTTCATCTGYGGATAAAATCACAGACACTCAGTTCAGAAAACAAACAAATATTAATAACTTGATTTAAGTACATAATTTGCCAGAGCTGGAAGTCGCTTGTTATCAATTACAGAATTAATTTATTCCATACTTGACCTTTCAGTACTCACAGTGTCTTTTTGACTTCCAACGCATATTTATTCAAGGAGTTYTACCGAATGATTTCCATCTTTCAAAGAAGTTCCCCCTCTCATGGAGCACCCAGAAACTGATTCCCAAACAGAATTCCTTCTTAGCTGAAGCAATCATCCTTGCTCTGAGAGTAGTTTGCTGGTGTCTGGATCTGTGCACCCAGATCTTAAGAATTTAAGAAAAATGTAGAAGGATGAAGGTATTCATCATTCAATCCCTAAATAAAATATAAAGGAAAATATAACTTACCTTACATAAAAGTTATGCTGTCATATCCCTCTAARCTAAGCAATATCATTTTCACTTTGATCAGCAGTCAGAACAGAATATGACAACACTAGCAAAGCATGTTTGTTTTTATTTTAGTTTCTTCAAACTATCACTTTTATAAATCTTTACTTCTGGTGTGATTAAAGAGTGTGATTGTAAACCAACACTGATAAGAAAATCTACATTTTATATACAGATGATGTTTAGCYAGATTCTCAGAACTGTTCCTGTACATCTAATTGTGCATTTAACCTATTGCATGGATTGTCTTGTGAGGAAACAGGCATCAAACCACACAAAATGAACAGTGATTTCAGCAAGTCCAGCATTTAGCTTGCAGAAACAAAAAGCTTTTACCAACAACTTGTTAAAATTCATCTGTCATAGCTGTTTTCAGACGGCACTAAACAACCTATTTCTGTTAAAAGTTGATGCTTTTAATTTTAGAAATTAAACAAGCAAAGGATTCCRTAAGATCCCATCGCTGTATCTTGCCAATCACTAAAACACACTTGAGTGTCCTTGTGTTGCACCTGCACACGTTTTTCCATAAAATCCTTCAGTTATTATTTAAAAAAACCCATCTTTCTCACCTGTCTCCCACATCACTTGCTGGATGTGCACACATGAAGCTTAGTTGTGCTATTGCTTCCTTTTTCAGTATGGATTATAACTTCCTTACTATTAAGAAAATGGTTGCTATTGTGTTTTCCTATGATCTGTTCACTGAACCCACTAAAAACCTGTGTCTGGCTTCAGGTGAGTACTTGAAAGACCCCACAGATCCTGGACATTCTCCCTGCTCCCTGACATGGCCCCAATGCCACTGTATCTGCCACAGGTGACAGCAATATCCAGCATCACAGAGCTCTKTCTCCCCATTCTGTTTCTGGCCAGTTGCATTATTGATTTATAGTGGATTTTATTGTGYGTCTCCAGCCCTATAAATAGTTATCTGCAGGGTAACTAGAAGCAGCTGTGTCCATTCCTTCAGTGTTCATACCTTACATTTCACACACTGCTGTTTTATGCTGTTCTGCTGGTAATAAATGTTGTCAGATGGTAGGTTAGCTTTAGGCTTTAACATTTCTCTTATTTTTAGTTATTCCGGCTCTCAAAAGAAATGCATTATACTGAAACACACTATTATTAGACTTTTTGTGCTAGATGTATAGGCATATAGTATAAGCCTTTTGTCTAGGCAATCTAAAACCCATTTTGATCATATAATGAGAAGTATTTACCAAGTAAAGTTTCTTTTTTAAATTGGAGACCCCATTCCTGGCACTACCAATTATCTAAAAGAATGAACCGGCGCAAAGCAAGTGGGTGTTACACTCTGTTGCCAGAGAAAGAGGTGAAAGCACAGTCTTTTTGGTGGTTCATGACTATTTTTAACTTTAATTTCCTTTGTAATTATTTCCTTTCCTGGATTCATAAATCTGCAGTAGCCTGTTATATAAATCTCAGCTATCCCATGTTTACAAATAATTTTGGCTTATACTCCATGTTCTTTGCACTTTGGACATTCTCACAGTCCTGAAGTTTGGGACAGACACRGGGGTGTCACCCCATGTTAAATTTCAGCTCTGTACAATAAGCCCCTTTTAATAACAAATATCCACCTACATTTCTTTTAAACCTCCTCCAGAGTTTTTGTTGGAGAAGCTACTTTTCACTTGGTGTCTCAATGACTGCTGCGTGGCAGGACCATACTGAGATTTTGTGGGWGTTTATTCCTTTCATTACTTGTTCATTTTCTGGTTTAAAAGTAAAAAGGATGGAGGAATCCAACAGTGAATTCTTCATGCACAAATATAACATGGATTTTAAGGGGTGATATAATTGTGCCACTGAGGGAATAATGATGCTTAAGTGCAGATTTTAGGAAAATGATTTMGGGGTGAAAGAAGAGATGTAAAGGTAATAATTGTGGCCCAAAAACCAGGCCAAAGGCTGTCAAAATTGTGCTCTTGGAGAACCATTAAGAAACATAAGAGCAAACAGTGATGGTTTATTGTTGTAAATTGCTATGCAATGCAGCTTACCTGTGTTCAGTGCTTGAAATGCTTTTGCTCTAAGTGACCAAGGGCTTTGGACGTTGCCTAGGAGATCCTCTGGAACATTATACATCTATAATGTCATTTTTTTCCCAATCTTTTGTGGATAGCTGCTTGGCAGTGTTACTACCAGGCCRCAGAAATGATCACACTCAGCTAGAGCTGTGCCTGCTCCTATGATCAGGTGAAGTGACTTCTTTATACTTCTTTTCCAGGTCTTCTGTGTTTTCCAGGGTAAACAGGAAAAATACAGGTAAAGCAGTGATAAAGCTGTAAGGACAGTGTCTTAATTCACTGTGGATACCTCCACTTCCAAAGGTTACAGTGTCAAATTGCAAAGATACTGCATCTTACCTTCCAGGCTTACAACATTTAAGGATGAGCAAGGTGACTTCAAAAATACTACTWAAATCACAAGCAGCAGTAAGAATAGAAGAGGAAATGCTCCAAGACATAATGCATCCAGGGAATAAATTAATGAGCTGTCAGGACTGACCGTGGAGCTCTGACCCATGCAGAGCTCCCAAGCCCTCAGTGCAGAGRGTGGGATCATGCCAGGGGAGAGCAGGGCAGTGCATTAAGGCTTGGTCCTGTTCGCAGTGAAAATACTGGAAGTTTTGGCCATGGCATCCATGGAGGCAGGGTGCATTCCATTAATACTCCCCAGAAACCCAGAGGAAATGTTGCTGACACTCACAGTGTAATTATTGTAGATGCCACCTAGCCTGGGTAGTGCACAAAGCAGTGCAAATATATTGCTATTGGTAATAAAATATGATGATGAAAACGGGCTGGTGGTAACACTTAGCATTGCTAATACACAGATCACAACCTCAGAGACATGTGCTTTTGGTGATTTTAACTAATAAATACTTCACAAATTATATTTACAAGCAGTAAGTAATTTACAAACAAGCAATTTATCACATTTGCATTCATTAAACTAAGCAGCCTCCCTGATTATATTCTGTCTATTCTATTCTGCCATTTGCCACCCTGCAAGACTGAGATGGTTTCTGATTTGAAAAAATTTCAGCTTTTCATTTTTTCCATCTCATGGGTAGCTGGCAAATGACAGCTCAACATTTTCTGTTTGCCCAGTGTGTCCTCTCCATCTACCTGAGCCATCCTTGAAAACAGTCAACACCARCAAGTGTCCTTGAACTAAGGGTCGAAGTTATTGAAGCTGTTGCTGTTGAAAAGAGAACACTGGTCACMATTTCTGTGCTGCTTCTAAAGCTGTTATCTGAAATCCTGGATGCTTCCTATGGCAGTGGCCACAGTGGGGGAGACAGGGAAGCATTATCTTGTAGCAGAAGGTGCTGCAGAGTTTCCCTTTCAGCCTGTGGTTATTCAGCTTCCCTGGCTTGACACATGCACAGGAAAGGGTTTGTTGATAGACTTACTCCCTTCCCTTCTCCACATGATGACCAGAAAGCTTTCTTTTAAGCTAGGGAAGTCAGTATCACTTTGGAAAGTGTTACTCTAAGTGCCTTTTCAGGAACTGTTTGTGCTATTTCCCAGAAATACACAGAATGTTTTGTGAACCCAGCATAGCACCAACCCAAGTAGTTTGTAAAAGGTCTTTCTGTGAGACAACTCATTCTTCAGAAACATTTGTGAGTTCTCATGAGCAGATCTACCTGGTCAGTAAATTGCTGTATTCTTTCCAGAGAGTTTTTCTGAGGGAAAATTTTAGCCAACACTGCATTGTGACAAATGTGCCAGCAATGTGACAAACATTAATGTTGCTAATACATATATTTCCCAAGATGCCCAGTAGTTAGTTAAGGATAATTTGTGAAAAGAAGAAAAGAAAACTTCGGCTTTTCAGACAAGCATAAACAAATACTGTATTTTCCATGAGTCAAAAAACGGTAGAAAGCTGTTCAAAAGCCTACAGATTTATTTCCTCATTTCCCAATTTCTTTGATGAGTTCCTAAAGCAAGCTTCCCTCACAAGCACTACCAGCAGACAAGAGGTTTTAGAGAATGCAGGGGAATTTAGATTTTTTGCTTTGAAATGAGTTTATGGAGTTTACATTTTTATTATTATTCAATTTACATTTGCAAGAGTCAGGAGAAGAAACTGAAAACCAAACTTACTACGGAAAGTCTTTTCAGTATTAACTGAGAAATTCTGCTCCTATTAGATTTTACAAGTGAGACTTCAAAATCTTTAGAAACAGGGCTTCTGCTAAACTGACAGTATTCCTTTGACTTTGACCACATTAGTCATTGCTTTTGCAGACTTAGCAAAAAGGAAAACTGCTGGCTTTAGCACCAGCACTTTCACAAAAAAAGAGCAAGCCTACTCTATTTTGGCCTAGTGCAATATAGATGCCAGCTTAGTATTTCAATCTAAGAACAAGCATCTTYATCAGTCCAGAGTCAGCCCTTCCTGGCAGGGAGTAGCCCTGGATCAAATGGTGTCCCCTAGATGGATTTCTCTTTGTTACTGTCACCCACAGTCACATCCTCTGAAAGCAAAGGGCCCAAGAGTGACACAGCTGACTGATGAGCAGGGGGCATCATTCAAGCACCAAAGTGGTTTTTGACCAGACAAGCTCCTGGAGTTGTTTCTCAATTAGCTCTTTCAATACTTTATATTGATTACAGATCTAATCTGAAGCCCACTAAAACCAGTGAGGACAGGCTGTGTCRGGGCTTTGATTATGACAGAAGTGATCCATTTAGTATAACTGTCCACAAAGACAAAATCCTCCTGAATACAGATTTATTGTTTTACTAATTGTTTYCAATTTTCTACATGTTGCCCTCTGACACCTGCTGCTGCATCTCCCATCTACTTCTCCCCATCTCCAGAGCCCTGGGTGTATCATATGCAAGGGGATGGAGGAGGTTGATGTTGACAAATTGGAAAGAGGCAGTGAGAGCAAGGCCAAGGAGAAATTGCATACCAGCAGGGCAGTGAGCTTCTGACAGGGTGACTTGGCAATTCCTGCTCCCTTACCCAAGGTGGATACACCTTTTGCAGAACCAAGACAGTAGAGAAGAGTTATGATGAGGGCAGGGAGCTTGGAAAGGGCTTGGAAGCTGTAGCTGGACATTTTCCAGCTGTGTTGTTGGTCTGTCTGCACTTTAAAGCAGAGCTCCTGTGTTTTACAGCAATAATGAATTCTTTGGGTGTTTCTTTCTGGCAAAGGTGTTTTCTTCGTGCCTAGAAAAGACAGTGATCTGAGAGTTGAAACTGAGCATGATTTTACTTTTAGTGAGAGAAGGGGATAATAAAAGCTGATAACACCTGTAGGTAACAGCAGAATTCAGTATGCTCAGAAGGGCTGCTGTTTGGGGTTRGGGGTTATTGTGGCTATTTGTTTGAGGGTGTGTGCTTTGTTTACATTTTAGACGGAGGCAAGGGAGTCCACTCCTGTGTGTGCTCTTTTGTTTTTCTTGCCTGAACTGCAGTGCTGTGTAYTTTAAATTCAAAAAGTGGAAACTCCAGCAAGTACTTCAAAAGATTATCATGTATTGTTTTACATTCTGTGTTGGACCTACAAGAAAGCATCAGCAATTCTTTGAGCTGTGGGAGTCCTTCCTCAGCTCCCCTGGCTCAGCTCCAGTAACAAAGTGCCTACCAGAACCTTCTGTTCAACTAAGAACTTCCTAAAGTTCCTGGCTGAACTTTATCAATGCCTTACTGTTACCCAGGTCCTGTAAAAGACAGAGACATGTGATATTGAATTAAACATGTTTCTTTGTCTTTTGCAGGTGCAGTGCTAAGGGAAAATTGCCCAGACAATTTGATTTACTGTTTCAGTAAGAGCTTTCCTAATCAATCCCAGAACTGGTGGACCTACATTGTCACAAACATCAGCTTTATGTTTTTCAAGCTTTTAGGATGCTGCTTCTGTAGAGTCTCTGGCTTTATYCAGACTGATAAGGAGTCTCTGCTCTCTACTGGTATTGATTTCAGGCTGCCAAAGGTAACGCTGGCAGCAGCATTACGTGTCCTTCAGGTGATCTGTGCAGAAAGTCCCTCCTATTTGGCAGCAGCAGCTGCTTGAGGGCAGTCCCATCCCTACAGTTCAACCACAGAACAGACTACAGGAGCTCTCCTCACCCACTCGAGCATTAAATCAGCKGAGTGACTTCAGGCAGCCACAGCAGCAGCACAAATGAGATGTGCTGACTTCTGCCACRGTGTTGATGAGGAGCACTCCAGTGATTAATTCCCCCAGCTGAACTGCTGGGGTGAGTTCTGGCAGAGAAGTAACAAGCAGCTGTGGACAGATGTGTTTTAGGCTGCCACCACCTTCCCAGCAATGATTGCCAGAATGCAGCCTTAGAAACGCTTAAATTACTGCTGGGATTTAAACCCAGGTATCACCTACTCAGGAGGACACAWTATCATCCAAGTGTACCAACATTTTCCAGAGCCTTCTTCACATGCATGTCCCTAATGGTGCTTACTTTAAAGGGCAAAAGGTTTCTAATACTCTGGGTAGTGGAGGACTCATTGCCACCACCACCACTGACAGCACTTACTCTAGACCCAGATGCAAAATCATAATTAAACTGAAGAACAACCCTGCAATCCTGGGTGGATAATCCCCAGCTCCATAATTTCTTCTGCAGAACTGACTTTTTTCTCATTAAACACAAAAAGAACTGGCCCAAGTTAATTTTTTGCATAGTAACTGAAAATTTGTGATAAACTCCCAATACATTTAGCAGTATCAGTAGGTAAGCAGGTCAGCTGGCCCTTTTGTGCTCACAAGCAGCATGTGGCCCTTAGATAGGACTATCTGGAAATGAGYTTTCCAGACACAGTACTTACATACCACTCTCCAGGCTTGCAGTATGTGCTTTCCCTTCCACTTTCCTGGTTTGCAAATTCTCCTCACAGCTCCTGACTCTCACAGGATCTTACACACCACCAGGTAGTTTTTCYTCCATCTGTAGCTATACTTTTATCCTTCTCACCTAATTTGCATCTTCTAGATTCATCTTGTTCTCTTTGCAGCCTATGAAAGAGAAAASCAAATGCTGTCCCTCATTCACTGTACATCAGAACTGCTGAATTTCCTGGTCTTTCATTAAATTGATCTGTTTGCAAGTTCAGAAGAAATAAAAACTACAGTGACAAAAGAAGAAAAACATTTTTTCCACCTTTTTAACTTCTCATAAGTTAATTACCAGTTTAAATCTATAATCAGAAAGAAGGAGGGCAAATTGTCTTTTGTTCTTATTGAACCACATACAAAGACTGAATTTTATTATGATACAAAAGGAAAGAATTTGTCATCATTAACTGTAATGTTTTCGGGAAGGAGGTTAGATAGGAGACTTAGCATCATTAAAGGTTTTTATCTAAAGATTTCCTGCCTCGAGTAATTGTTCTGAAGAAGTAAACACACACAGATTATGTCATTAGTTCTCTTTAATGAAGTTCTGTGGTAAGTGTTGTTTTGTAGGCTCATTTGAAGAATTTCTGAAAAAGCTCTGGGGTTTTGTTTATTTACTTATTTTGCTGATGTTTTGCAAAACCGTGAGTAAATAATATATTTTGTGTTCACTGTACTGCTASTAGTTTAGCTCTTTGAAATCAAATGGGGTGGATGGTTATGGGGGTCCTTTTCATATTTACCAGTGGAGCCTCAGGAAATTAACATGGATGCAGCAAATGTGGTTAAAAAGGTGATTTTTAAATTATCTTTTATAACATTCATTTCTATGCATAAGCATCTGGTCAAACTGCTGCCCATATCTGTGCCATGCTGTACTGTGCAGTTTATACAAAATACCTGTAAAGGATCAACTACTCAAACATTATCAGTATTCCTTGTTTAATTATTCTAAATATTTCTCTGGTTCATTTGGCAGTTCCTAACTTTGCAGTGTCTGTATTTCTTCTTCTGAGGGTTAATCTACATCATGCACATAACCATGATTTGAGCAATTTGGTTTTTCTCCGTTCCCATTGCCTGAAATACTGAAATAGATTAACAGAGACTGGTTCCTCAACATTTGGAATATGTATATTTTCAACTTTTATGGGAGACTATAAAGGCCTTTCAGTAGGTACTCTTCCTATCAGCAAATCTGCACCTCTTTTAACTTTGTATTTTATCTGGCAGTACAACATCCTAATTTTAAAAGTAACTTTAAAGAATTTTCCCTAACAGATTTCTCCTCAGGTCCCTCAGTAAGATGTTTCTGTGACGGAGTCTCATGAGAGCTTGTTACCTGTTCTTGTACAGCAGGCATGGTTTATTAGAAATTACTTTAGAACATTTTCCTGAATGGAGCTGCATTCTAGCAGCTATTGGTGGTGCAAGCAATAATACACTGTGTCACCAGTGAACTATCTGATTAGACAATAATTCCTCTTTTAGTGTAGGACCTGATCTTCTAACCAAGTTTTGACCCTTCTTAATTTTGTGGGGCAGCATAAAGCTTGTCTTTACTGACTTTATTATGGTATTACTTCTCACCTGTAGCTCTCATTAGGGTTTGGAAGCATAAAAAGTGAGGGGAAATAATCTGCTGCTTGCTTTCTCATTGCACTCTGAAGTGGAATTGCTGGTAGGAAATCTGTAATGCCAATGATTTTTCAAGTGTTCCTATCTTTTTCAGGATTTTAATGGAATGTGTTTTCTTTTTCCACACATACACGTGCATAAAACTGTGTAAAATTTGGTGAAGGAAATAAAATCATGAATTTTTAAAAACATTATCACTTTGGAAAATACCTGTTTCCCAGAGTGAAATTCACATGATAATAACACTTTGCTAAAAATTGTGACAAACCCCAAAGAATGCATTCTCTTTCAGCATAAAGAATATTCTTTTCCTCCCCAAACTTACACATGCCTTAGGGGAACGAATTAGAGCAGAGGATTATTTTATTGACCCCTCCTGCTCCCAAGTGCCTCTGTAGGACCTGTATGATTAGTGAGGAGATCATGGAAGAGACTTAAGTGAAAGTGGTCAGAGGAACTGTATAGCAAAGGTTACATCATTCCTCCCTTACAGAGACTCTAAGACTCTCTGCTCCAATTTCAATTTTCCAATTTTCCTGCTTCTTTGTTCCCAAAGGCACATTAAAGAAGAGGGATCATTTGTTCTGGGTCTGTTTCTTTCTGAATAATGAGCGATCATTTCTATTATCTGATTAGGGCTTGCTACATTCCAAATTAATTAAAAATTAAAGGAAAAAAAAAGGAGGAAAATAATTATTTTAGCATTCTACAGTGTTGAATACCTTGGACAACACAGCTGCTTGGCTGTGTGGTTTGGGACAACAACTCTTGGCTCTTGATGCTGTGGGCATGTGGAGGGTCCCTCAGCCATGGTGGTTTGGAGTAAGCAAATTCTCACTGCTTTTTGGGCAGTTTCTTGGAATTATGAGCCAAGGTACTGCAGGTCCCTGTTCTCTGAGGGAAGGCTCCTTTGGAACAGTACAATATGCTCTTTGAGGTGTTTTGTTAATAGCATCCAAGCACGCAGGTAGGAMGTAGCTCTCCTCCCACAAAGCAAAATCACAGGAACAATTAATAAAAGGTCTCCAATTCAGGGATTATTCTGCCTGCGACTTAAGCCTGAGGAGGATCATTATCACCAGCCAGCAGAGGATCTATAAATAACCCACAGAGCCGAGTTTAAAGCATTAGTTTAGCCTCTCAGGGGGAATTCAGAGCATTGTCTAAGTGTGGTTTGAGGCAAATATTATCATAAAGCAACTTAYTGTTTTACTTCACAGCGGCGAGGAAATCAGCATTTCTTATTATCAGGACAACTGACACTGTTCCAGCCCATCACTGAGACTTGTGGCACAGGAGGGAGAAAGAATGAGGCAAAGCTGCAATTCCCCAGCAAGCACATTTTCTCAGAACTGGGGAGGAGAGGCTATCTTAATTCTGTAAATGCTGATAAAYAGCTCTGGAAATAGATCCAGTCCACCCCTTTGTAGGCAGGTAGAGCAGGAGCAGCAGGAARGCTCCTCTTCCACACCAGGTTCTGCAGAAATGCTGTTTTAATCAAAATTTCCTTCAGGTGTCTCTATAAAGGGTGTGCACACATTCTGTCTGGCCAAGTATTTTGCATTTCCCTCAGCTGGCTGGGGAGATGAGGGCTTGCAGGCTTTATCATATGGAGAAGTTTAATCTTCGTTTGTACATTCAATCCCATGCCTGGTTATGTGGTCCWCACTTTACTGAAAAAATGTTGCATGTCTGCCAATGAAAACATACAATATTTTTCTTACTAAAACAGTGATATTACCTCAAAAAATGTTGATAAATCCATATCAAAAGCAAAGCAGTCCAACACCATGCTGGTAGAACTATGATCCCTTAAAAATAATCCTTGAATAGGCTAGATCTTCTATTTTTATCAATTCAACATTGTTTACTTATTATTAATGGCTACAAAAATTGTTTCATTGTTCTTAAGAACACATACAACCTCTCWGTTTATTTTATCTGCCTAAAGATGCTGAAGCAGCCTGATACTTCCCTTACTTAGGAGATGAGTTGCAGGCAAGAGGCAACTGGGGAGAACAAAAAGGAGGCTTATAAATGGATGCCATATCCCTGGAAGGGTTCAAGGCCAGGTTGGACAGGGCTTGGAGCAACCTGGTGTAGTTTTCCTTCCCATGGCAAGGGGTTGGAATGGGGTGATTTTTAAATTCCCTTGCAACCCAAACCATTCCGTGATTCTCAAAAAAAAAAAAAAACCTTTTCACACATAGAAGCAGTACCAGTGCACCTGGATAATAGAAATATAATAGTCCTTCCAGTTGAATATGATTATTTATATATCAAACTATGGAAATAAGTGGATAAAGCACTACCAGGGTGAGGTGTTTGTAGGGAAACTGCCMTTGAAGCCTATGGCTTCAAAAGATTGTGATATTAAGGTGTCATGGCTGCATTCAAAATAGGTCAAATCAGGTTAGAATGGTTTCAGTCAAAAAATCCATTTTTGATCTACATATTGCACAATGAAATTAAAAATTAAAATAATAAGGGGAAGAGCAGAGAAATAAGTTAGCAAGAGCCAACCACTGTCAGGGCCCTGAGTGTACCAAGAAAACAAATTATAGCATGCTCGTTTTGTAAATTAAATCTACTTTTCCATGGCAAGGGAAAAATAACTTTAAATATTCTGAATAACTTCCTAACTACATTATTATAACAATAAAGASATAATTTACAGAATTTGTAGCATCTGCATTCCTGGGCATGCCTAAGAACAGGCTGTACAAGTATCTGTGTGAGTTACTACACCTGATCCCAAAGAACAGAATTTATGGCTGGGATTATACCCAGTCCTACATATCTGTGCTTTCATAGACCTCTATTGTAGCAAAGTAGATTTCCATTTAAATGTGGTATCCTCTAATCAACCCCTGCCATATTATATTATTACCTCCAATTGGTCATTGAAAGGTTTTCTAGGTAAGCAAGCTTGATGCATAATTTAAAAGTTGTTCTGTACACTAGTAATGGATTTATATTAATAMACATTTTCCACAACCTGAGTAAGAAACTCTCATCACATTTGGCCAACCTATTGACCTAGATGTCTCAAAAGACAGGAGAGGAAATGCACTTAAAAAGCAGCCAGACTAAGTGGAGTGACCTGTACATACTCAGTATTTCATAATCTGAAAGACCAGTTGTATTTACTGTTATTGCAATCACAACACAAAAATGTATTCCCAGAAGCATTCTCTGGAATAGAGCACAGGGACAGCTAATACAGCAGCAAGATGGCCAATCCAAATTCAGGGCAAAGGAGCTGGGCAATGACCCAAATATATTTGCCTGAGCTGTGACTTAGTGAATGAGAAATGAACATTTTGGTTGGTTGAGAACAGCTCTCTTGCACAGAATGTTTTATTTGCCTTATTCCCAGCCTGTCCTGATTTTAGATGTATGTCAAAGTCCTTTTTTATCCCTGAAAATTAATGAAAATWATTTAATTTCTCRTGCACAGATAAAGATGTATGCATCTTTTATATCAACTACTATTTTTTGCTTTTTGCCAATGCTTTACTTAAAAGCTCATAAAATCTAATGGGTTTGCTCTAATAAAAAGGAAAGCCCTTGAGACCTCATATTCCCTGGCTGCACAGAGCTGCACAGATGAGGGCAAGCTTCTCATAAATCCCTTCAAGCTGAAAGATGTAGTAAAACTTAGGTACTACTGTGTTTTGGAAGCCAGAAGGCATTTGCAGGCATATGCAGCATCAAGGGACATAACAGTTTACCTCCATGCTCCAAAGAAACACGTTCAGAAAGCAGCAGGAATCACCAGCCCAGGCAACCTGAGAAGCAGCCTCTTCGTGTAACTGTCTTCTCTTATTATCCACRATCTTCTTTGTTACCTTCACTTTCAGGGTTCTCAGAGATTACTTCAGTTTGTGCCCAGGCTGTCATCAGTGTGAAAAACTACTACTTGGCTCATCACTTGCMAGCTCTCACAAAATCTTGCCTGTCCTGTGACAGGGAAGTTGTTATTTGTGACAGCTTATGCCTTTTTGGTGTCTTCTCTGGCTGCTGTGAAAAAAAGAAATTATCATCATCTCTTTACAGCTGCCAGCTATGAGTGCTTTTGAAAGCACTTCCAAACCTTTTCTAAGATGCAGGCAGATGATCTGACCCAAACTTGTTATGAACTTAACATTTTGAGTAGCGGCTACACCACGGCAATTATTTATGTTCTTTAAGCTCTTTGAAAAAAAATAAAGCACTCTGTAAGTGTTAAACATCCGTTCACATAGCAACATGGCCATTTCCAGGCAAGTACTCACACAGCACTGAAAGGTCTAAAGTGAAAACACCTTTAAAAAGCACGAAATTCAGGTGTACTCAGCAGTCCTCTCTGCACTTTGTCCAAAGGCCTTGCTAAGCACTGCCCACTTGTCATGTTCAGGTAAGTCCCTTTAAATTTAGAAGGAGCCTTTTGCAGCACTAAAGGCAACCATGCCAGATGCCCTGCCTTGCCTTTTTTCTAAGGGTGTGGACCTGCCACAAAGAAGACAAAGTGGAAGATGATGTAATTCAGAGATACTTATCCATTCCAGCCTGGCCTTTGCCCGTAAAAAGGTTTAAATGGTTTGTTGTTATTCTTTAATTCTGGCTCAATTCTGATAAGAGGTTTTATGGCTGTGGGCTAGGTAGGTCTGTTGCATTACACTGGCTGAAAGGCTATAAAGACAGCCATCACTGAATTGTATCTCTGGTTTCCCAAGACTATTCCCTCCATTTTAACTTCAAGTATTTCTATCATAAGACCACCACACTTCCCAGCTACACAGATTTTAACACCTTACATGATTTTAATATAATAATAATAATATTATATCATATGTCTCATAAGTAAACCTGTAAATCAGAGTGATGTGCTAAAATATCAAGCTACACAAAATTAATAAGTTTTAACAGAAAAATCATGCAGTGTGTAATTTTTTATATAGGGAAGACTCAGAAAAAAAATATATATACTTTCAATCCCAAATTTGTGTCTAAAACAATGCCCTCTGCCAGTCAGTTTTAATAGAAACATAGGATCTGCCATGCTCCATTAAGCCAATGATCCATCATATCCAATATTGTCCCTTCTGTTTGGCAAACACAAGATGCTTCAAAGGAAGGCAAATTGTCCGTCATGCACTGGGCCAATTTTTCAATTTGAATAGTCCATTGTGCAAAAGCCACTCCATCCTTCATGTCAAGTCCTTGTCCCATGTGGTTGCAAATGTTAAAGTAATCAAATGGCATGCATGACCCAATGTACCGGTTTAATATTTTAATAACATTTAAGGCTGTGTTTATGCTCTGGTTGGGTCTGTTTCTCTTGAACTGTCAATTGTTTTTGTGCACAATGCTCCTCACATCCATTCTCATTACATCTCCCATTTCTACTACAATTCAGCAGCTGAATAAATCAATAGTATTCACAAATCTCCACAATTTTATGCCAGAATTAAAAAATCACTTCTGATTTTAAATAGATGTTAGAGGATATTTCTATTAAATAGCTACTTGATACAGCAAACAGGATGCACTGATCAGAGCCTTACAGGAGAGCTCCACTGAATTTCCTTCATTTCAGTCATATTCTGTTGCTGCTGAACTGGGTCCAGATGCCTCAGTAAGAACTACTGATTGTTATTACTCCATTGTGTGAGGATGGCAGCAGAGGGAAAAGAGGAAAGATGGGCAATGTAAAGGAATATAAGTAGGGATCTTATATGGCAACAAACAAGCTTTATGTACACAAAATGTCCTGGTTATATTTCTTCATGGGAGGGTCAGTCAGGTTTAACATCTCAGTATRTGACAGGGATCTTTCAGTTCCTGCAAGTCAAGGGCATGCTTATGCCTTGTATCTGGGTTTTATTTGTGGTTTCCACAAAACTGGATGTTGATTATTTAATTGGCTCAGCATATCTAATCTAATAGGGCTACAGGGAGACACTGGTCAGGACAGTGTCTAGCAGTCCTTTCAGGATCTAATGAGCTGTGTTGTGTTAATTGTGGGAATGTCACAGGCAGAAAAAGGGCAAAAACGCTGATACACTAATGCCTGCTTCCTTTCATTCCATCTCAATATCTACCTCCTTTCRTGGTGATGTCACCTCTGAAGATGGCTGAAACAAAATATTTTTAATCTTTTCCTATGTATTTCACCAGTTTGGGACAAGTCAGTATTTCACTGTTGRCCTTTTTATAGCTTTGCTGGTGCTCACAATTTTCATCCTCCCTTTTTTACAATGCAAATGTGAATGTTACAAAGCTAATCTGCATGAGGCTCTTGAAGTTTTGCTATTAGTTTTTACTGGTTTTTTAAATCTAATACTGCAGGTTAGTTATTTTTTGTTGCTTACATGATTAAAAGGAATTATATTAATTTGAGCCAGTTTTGGCCATGAAGCAAAACTTTAAAATGCTTATGTAAGTCTTTTAACATACTGGTGTTACACACAGGAGGTATATTTACTGTRTATTTACACATCTGATTTTAACAAGTCCTTGAATAACCTTTGGATSTCTTCAAATGAATTCTATGCCCACATCATAGTGCACAATGTGCAAATTTCCACTTTTCCAAAATCTCTGACTTGCCAGGCACAYATTTCTCTCAACAGCTGCTCCATCTAATAAGGAAACTCTTTGTATCACTTTTCYCTTAAGGACTCATTTCGATGCTTAGTATTTCAGTTTTTTCAGGGCTTACTCTACCTCTGGTTATTCAGATGAATTTCCTTTGAGCTATTGGTAAGAAATCCCTGTTAGCTGAATCTGGAAGCCGAGGGGGTGAGATTCCTCGACAAAGCCCTCATTGTTGCAGGCAGTTTCCACACAGCAGCTCTGGTAATGTAATGAAAAATATTGAGGGAGATGGAAATACCTCTATTATAGGCATATAAATACTTTCTGCATGAAAGACACTTCCTTGTGTCTGTGTGTCATGTTATCACAAAACACTTTGCCTTCTACCTAAGTTCTTCTGCTGAATAAGCACCTYGGGCTCATCTTCTGAGTTTCAATGGGAGCTGTAGTTGCAGATTACTCCTAAAAACCAGGACATAGGTGTTTTAAAAATTAATGCARCCTGTGAGGGTCTCCTGAGTTTTACCTTTTCTCCTTAATTTGTTGGAGGTRCCAGTCCAGCTGGACTTGGCTCTGTTCTGAAACCCTAGGAAAATTTCTCTCAGCTCTTCATGGTTTGCTGTTTTTGCTAAAAGCCAAATATGAATCTCGAAACATCACTGAAAGTGATTGCAATGGGATTGATGGAATTGGCCTGAACTCACAAAAAAGAAAAAAAAAAAAGGGGGCAAGATCCTTAAAGGTTTTTTGCTTTCCTTAATTTGAAAAATGAAGTGGGAAATGTGATGTCCATACAGGGGACACACGCCAGGGTACCAAAGGGACTAGTGAAAGACAGGAGTGCTGAGGTTCTTTATTTTCACCTCTACAAACATCTTCCTCCCCAAAACACATACTAATTCAATGGGATAGCTACCTATTATTGACAACAGAAGAGTTATTCTAATTTTCACAGCAAAAGATATTGTATCTGCAGTATATTCTAAATTGCCTGCAGAGAATAATTTACAATAATGTCCTGTCTCCCTTTTCCCACACTTTATCATCTTCTCTGTCAGTTGCTATGCAGATTATTACCAGCAAGTAAAACAGGAATAGCCTCCTTCCAAATATCGTGTTTGTTTGGGGTTTTCTTCCTTCTTTTTGTTATTGAGCACCTCTCAATTGCTAGGAACTTCAGCATTTGCYTGCTCCTTTTTCTGAAAAGTGGCTTTTCTTATATGCAAGGCAGGAAAACTGCGACAGAAGTGTATATATAGGTTTTTTGGTTTTTTTTATCTCCTAATGCAGAATATGGGATCCCCACCCTTACAGAACACCTGAACCTGGCATGAGTTAAACAGGTTATATGCCATGGAAAAGCAGRCTGTTGGCACTTGTGGCTGCTTTAATCAGACAAGTATGAGGTTTCACTGTGCCTTGGATATCAATTCTGATTAATTCCTAATGAATGTCTCTGCAYTTTAGTTCAGAGGTAAGATGTGGCCTTTTCATAAGAAGTTTATTACCAGGAGGATTAAGCCCACCAGTTGCCAATAKCATCTCCTGCTCACCTTGAAATGATGATATTCAGAGCACTCAGTCCTCCACTCTGCACTGAACAGAATTTCAAGGGTAAGAATTATTTGGCAGAGCTGGAAACCCGATTTTTGCTGTACCAGATACTGAGGCATTTTTTCAGTTGGCCCCAAATGACTGCACAGGAGGATGTGCTCCCATTCACAGCATTGCTATACTGCTTAGCAGGATCTTCCTTTGATCTCCTCCCCCTTGTAGCTGTCCATTCCTCCAATATAGGATGGAAAGCAGGGTTTTGGGATGACCCCCTGAGTTGCTGTCACTCAAACAGTGAGCACCTCTGGTGGAGTGTTATCACCTATTCCACAGCAGCCCATGGAAGGAGAGATTACATTTTCAATCAACACTCTGCACTGTGGTATTTACTCTTCTTCCAACCAGAGGAATTTAATGCTCTGAGGTATGGCAAGTAGTTAGGACCAGATGGTATTTATCCAAGGGTTCTGATGAGATTTCAGGAAAGCAGGCTCTGAACTATGACAGAATCAGGCAATTTTTCAGTCAAAACTGCCAGACATCCTGGACAAGGGAGCATGGAATGGTGCAAACCCAGCTGAAGGATTTTTTCCTCCTCAGGGAGCCACGCTTGTCACTCAGGTTTGTCTTTCATACCAGTATGATTTGTTTTTTCTCTGAAGTGTCACAAGTGAGAGAATGTGTATACAAATTAAAATACATTACAATTCAAAAATCAGCATGAAAAAGCCACTTGTTTCTGGCTTTAAAAATCACCGTGAACTGTTTTAATATATCACTTGACCTTTTTGCCTCTAGCTATTATTTTTTTATTATGTCCTGCTTCCCCTGTTCTGATCCCCACAGTGACTCTAATCCCCCAATTAAAGAAAGATCAAACTGTGTCCAAAAATAYTCAGACTTAATTACTTGCACAGGATGGAAATCATTGATAACTTTCTAAAATAAGAGCTACTCTGCACTCTATACCTCCATTGCAACCCTCAGTCTCATTAGCTGAAGCACTGGAAATATCCATGCAATAATTTCTGCTATCAGCCAGCAAGATTACAGGAGGGCATATCACACTCACCCACCCATATTTGAATCACTGTCAAAAAGAAAAATKATTTTTTAAAGATGTTGACTTGTGACAATAAATTTACTTACTAGGTGGTTCCCAGCACCCAGCTGTAGACTAAGGTTCATATTTACATTTTCAAGGAGTATTGGCTGACACAGGGACAGGGAAACCAATTTAAGGAAGAAAATCCAGCCTCTATATTGAAATGATAAGCAAATCTTAGGAAAGTAAACTTTGTAGAGGTTATAGGCTACATATAGTCCCTAGGGCAATGCAGAGATAAGGGAATTGATTCTGCAGTCCCTTTCTTAGTGGTACTTCTGCWAACCTCTAATTTTTAGTAGTRGAACTGAAAAGAGAGGAATAAAATKTAATTGGCACAGGTTCAAGATCCTGTGGATTTGCTCAAAAGTGGGCTGGATTTGTCTAAACATATACCTGGCTTGTCTTAGGAAAAAAAGAACTAATAGGTGCAAATATGTAAATGCAGATWTAGTTGCCACTTAATGGCAAAAAAGAAAGAGCCTTTATCCATTTTGTCTTTGAAAATGTAGCCAGTGTCTATCTAATGGTACCACTGGCACTTCAGTAGCCTTCCATTATTATAAGTAGACCACATAATACCACTGCAAGGCACAGCTCTGGGGGCCTGGTTTGCAGTAGGTGATTTGACAGCATTTTATACCCACTCACTTCACATGGGCCTGAATGGCTGCACAGGGTGCCTGAAATTACAAGCTCAAATCTCAGGAATGTGTCTTTTCATCTCATGTAAAAAGCCTTAAACCACAATATTAGTTCTGAGGCTGAGATCTGCTTACAGATCAGTGACATCACATCACTCCTTCTTTTTTCTTCATGCTGATTTAACCTGTTTAGACTTTCATAAAAGTCCTTGATGTAGGAGCTAAATGTCCTTGAAAACACTGGGTTCTTGGCAAGTAGGCAAATTCCCAGTATGAGGCAAAGAAGGCCAATTTTGCTTTCATTAAACTGTTGCTATTCCCACCAACTTCACAATTTTTATGAAAGTAGTACACACACGTTAGAGAAGGGTTCAATGTACTGCACGACCTGGATTCTATTTCTAGCATTACCATGAGTGTCTTTTTGCTTCTCTTCACCCATCACTTTAAGCAAATAAAAAACAGTTTTGTCTCTTGAGGGAAGGTACTATTTTTTTTTTTTTAATAAAACAGGAAAATAATAATTTGGCATATAATGTACCAAGTTGTTCCACAAAGGAAATTGTTACTAGAAGTTTCTTGACTCTTGATGGCTCCTAAATCTAAATCACTTGGTTTCAACAAGGAGGTCTTAGTGTCTGCAATCCAATTTTCAACAAACAGGTTAGATTTATTTTCAAATTAACAGTGTTAATGTACCTGTCAGAGAAGTTCTGGTAAGGGATAACYCCAGGGCATAATTCACTAAATGATCTTTTTCCCCATCACTTTTCCCAGTCTTACTTAAGTGCATATCTCCTCATTTAAGGGCCTCATGGTTCTGCAAGTTCTTACTGCTATGGTAGTTTAGTCTAAGAATCTGAATATATTTTCTGACACTTTATTATAATAAATGCTAGCTGTGCTACCTGTTTTCATATTTCAGACCTTTACTTCACTCATTCATCTTAAAGAAGTTGAA
This sequence comes from Malurus melanocephalus, assembly GCF_030028575.1. Lineage (NCBI taxonomy): Eukaryota > Metazoa > Chordata > Aves > Passeriformes > Maluridae > Malurus > Malurus melanocephalus. The sequence continues at coordinate 462,170 of NW_026623692.1, read as the reverse complement.
AAAGAATGGGATAGAGAAATACAGAACTCATGTTTTTGACAATATTTCAAAGAAATGTATTGCTGTAGGTTCTTAAGAGACACTTTGTTTCAATTTATAAAAGCTATTTTTGATCATTCCCTTCCAKCTGAAGAATACTGCCAAAGGAAATTTTAAAATCTGAATTGGATATGTATCATAATTTTGAGGAGGACACGAAATTCTGCCAGAAAGTGATTGATCCATATTAACAAAGCCCTGTCCCACTCCAATTCCACCGTGTCTTGATCAAGTCAGTCAGGTGAAGAGAATGATGGATTGTATTTTGACTGTAATTCCAAATCAAACATGAAGCAGTTATGGCATTAAATCTATGTTTTAAAAGAAAATTATAAATAATCTAGCACCTTTAGTAATATAATACCATACCTGTTATATTTCTTTCTTTGCTGTAAATCTTTGGGGCTTTTCTGCTCTCTCTGTCCTTAGAGAGTATTCCTTCCATTATTTCATTCCTGTCTAAGCAACTTCCAGGAAGCGTTTTTCCAGATTAAAATGACATCACTCCCAAACCCTGTAAATTCAAGTCAGCATTCACAAAATGTACACRATTGGCAGCCTTTGGCTGTAAAGTCTTTAACCAGCTGAATCAACAGCCAGCACAAGGTTGCCYGCATTTCTCTGCCTGGTATTTCAAACTTATGCATCCTTTCACCCTCACTTTCTGCAATGTGGYGATGTTGACATCTATCTTGTTGACACTGTGACAACAAGAAATACTTTAAACAATTATTAGAACATTGTCATTAATTACATTATTAGCCTTTTCAAAAACATGAGCCATGGACAGAAACCCCTTTTCTGGAATATTCAGCCATTGACCAGGATTTTGTAGGTACAATTTGACTACTCTTAGATATCCCACTTGTTCTGCTGTTTTGGAAGTGCAGCTTCATGCATTTTACTTATCTGAATATGGCACTTCARAGCCTCAACCATGCCACCAAGGCAGAGCAATAAGTTTTAAATTCTTACTGTCAGGAAAGGCAGTGATGGTTGAAGTTTAATTATACAAGGATTCTCATATTCCAGTTCCCATGCTATGTTCTGGTTGCAGTCTGACACTTCAAACTCTGATAAATTTTCTATAAACCATTTTACTGTGGCCAAGATTATTATCCTACGCATTGCAATTAGAAATATGGAATATTTCTAAGACTATAAGCATAGAAAGTATGATTGAGATTTGTAATGGATTCTATATTTTGGAAATAATAACGTATTAGRAGCCATGTATTTTAGCTTGGTGGCTTTGTAACAGTATGGTAAAAAAGAGAAAAGGACTGGGTAAATTGTTTTCACATGACCCTTGTCCTTCAGTATTAAGATTACTTGGGGAGTTATCATCTTACCCCTCGAAATGGAGAAAAGTGTCATGAAGGCTTCTGCAAGGATGACTTCCAAGTCAGATATTATCAGTGCCCTGGATAATAGAACAGATAGTGGACATTACCTTTCAAYGTAGAAATAGCATAGCAATCTCTACTGCACAATACTCAAATTATGGAAAACACAGCCCACGGAATACATAATTCAAATTAGTAATGGGAGGTGCAATGGAGAAAGGAAGAATGAGACCTCCTTAATATTAAGAACTAATCTCAAAACCATTTTCTATCTATATCTGAAAAAAAAATCCTGATATGTGAAAGCCTTGCTCTGAGCAAACATTTGTGAGGCAAGAGCATTTCTCATTGACTTTCAGCTGTACTCCTATGTTTTGTTCTCGAGGGAAATACTCAAGGCAATTGAAAGTCCATTCCTGTAACCCCCTGTAGTAACAGTGGAYTTTTTTTAATAAAAGGAATACAACATGGGCAATATCAATTTTTGAGTCAAAGGACCCCTGCAAGATAAAAGGTTTGATGCAGACAGACTGCTGCATRGCTGTGCTCTGAAATGTGTAACACTGATACAGATGTCTAATTAGGTTAGACACCTAGACTGCTTTAAATTAATAACCCCAAGCACTTCAGAGTTACAGTAGCTACACAATATTTTAGTTTCTTAGAGAGCAAAATTTGCTCTATTATGCACATAATTCCACTGAAGCTCAAAGGGCTTTTGCATGTGATGACATACATAAAAAAACACTTCCCTAAATAGTTCAAGATGCAAGTTAATTAAACTGACGAAAACAAAAGCAAATTCTTCCTTCAAAGCTGTAGCAGAGTAAATTATCTCTGTGAAACTCTTGGTTGGCTTTTCCTGTGCTTCACAAGGACAAACTTTGTACAGAAGGAAAACAACGAAGGCAAAACCATGGATGACACTGAAAACAGTGTGAGCTCTAAGTATTTTACACTGACACTACTTGATGATACTCACAACTGAAAATTTCATCTTAGTGGTGATATGTGGATTAAAAATGCACTTTCTCTGAAGTAATTGGAAAGCTTACATAAATTTCAATTTCAGCAGCAGCTGAATGCAGATTTTGAATGCAGTCTCATGCAAATTTATAYTGATAGCCACATACTGCTCAAAAGTTTAAAGCAAGAGAAAAATGGCATCTCAGCAGCATGTAGATAAAGTAGTAGCTTTATTATATATAAATGGATGYGTGTAGCCTGTATGTATCTACTATWCTGTTTGCTCTGCRTATAAAAACACTAAGGGTCTGCCTTGATTTTAAAGGGGCTGCACTTCTGTCGCAGAATAATTTTCCCAGTGAAATAATGCTCAAAAAAAATCATAATAATAGAAGAGGTGATACATCTCTGTACGGCAGGAATCTTTGTGACTGGGATTTATGGAGCATAATTAGTTCTGATTACTTGCCATGGGAGTCTCAGCATCCTCCCACTGTTGTTCAGCTTTTGGCACCACGCAGAACTAAAGTAGTCAAGCCTAAGGCAGAGACATCTGGAATACTTTGGGGAACCTTGGCTCGCCTGGTAAGTCAGTCAAAAGCGCTTCTTTTTACCTGCAAATCTCAACTTCAACTCCTTCCAGTGTGGGGCTGAATATTTCTCTAAGTGCCGAGCTTTGTAATGGCTGGGCCGGGCTGTTCGCCTCTTTTGGGCCATTTTGAGCAGAATYACCTCGCTGCTGGCAGCCCGTCGCCTCACGTTGTCACCGCTCAGCCAGCCCGGGCTCCCTCAGCGCTGGGCGCCGGCTTTGCTGTGACCTCCTGAGGGCTCCCCTCACGCCCGGCKTGGCGGGAACAGGATTCACCTCAGGCCGGCGGCACCCGCGGGTGGCTCGGGGACATTTGTAGCGCTCCGGTGACAACGCGCCTCCCCCTCACGGACCCCCCCGCCCTCCACCCGGGCCGTGAGGGGCGGAGGTGGGACGGGAGCGTCCCCTCCTCTCCGGAGCGCCCGCTGCGGGAGGCGGGMGCGCTGTCCCTGGCCCCGCTGCCTCCGTGACGATGCCGTCCTAGCGAGGGATGATGACAGGCAGAGGAGGAGGAGGAGGAGGGGGGCAGAGCCGCCGCCGCCGCCGGGAGCCCTGTCTCTTGCTCGCCTCCCCGGCACTTCCCGGCTCCCGCTGCCGGGCTGCGCATCGCGCCGCCTTCCCGACGGGCGGCGGGGTGGCCGTGGTTTTGTGGTGAGGGGTTTGTCCTCTCCAGGTGCTCTGTCCCCCCGCCGAGCAGGGCTTGTGTCTTCCTCCTCCTCCTCCTGCCTCCTTTCCCGCCGCACACGCTGCCGGACGAGGCCGGCCGGGAGCGGGAGCCGCCGCCACCGCCACCGCCACYGCCTGAGGGGACCCTGACCATGTCGAGCAAGAGCAGGAAGAGCAAGGAGCAGGGGAGAGTGACCTTTCCCCCGCAGCAGGAGGAGGAGGAGGAGGGGGCAGAGGAAGAGGAGCAGCAGCGCCGGCGCCGCGGCTGGAGAGGCGTCAATGGGGGGCCGGAGCCCCCTCCGCCGCCGCAAAGGGCCGTCAAAACCCTCCGGGAGCCCTACGGATACTACCCGCCCCCACCTTTTGCCAGCACCATGTAAGTGGGGTCCGGRGGGGTGTTCGGAGGGGGCTGCCCGGCAACTTCCCGGGAGCAGCGGCGGGGATGCGGCTCCCGATGAGTTGCGGGGCCGGGGGCGCGGTTGGCCCCGTCCCGACCGGGCCCGCGCAGCATGGAGGGGAGAGAGGGAGAGAGAGGGACAGAGGGACAGAGGGAGAGCGGCCGCTCCGCACTGTCCGAGCCGCGGGCACTTGGCACAAAGTACCCCGAGGGCATCGTCCGGCCCTTGCCTGCCCTCGGCCACCTTCCCCAAACCCTCGGCATTGCCGCTTCGGCGTCAGGCGGGGGCAGGTGTGTGCTGGGGTAGAGGAGATTCCGTCCCTTCCTTTTTTTCCCCCTTCTTTTTTTTCCCTCTGCATACAAGCGTAGCCGCCGAGWAACTGCCTAATTATTGGCTCAGTTAAGGTTTAGAGAACCCATCGCACCCTTTTGTGCTAGCAGCGCTAATGYATCCCCTTTATCCCTACGTATTTTTTAAATCTATGCTGTGATAAAACCAGATTCCCCACAGAAATCTAGGACACCTGTGCAGAAAAYCATTCGTTCTGGAGATGCATCTTACCCTGTTCGGATGTGGTCTTCCAAAATTTCAGTGTATTTTCAAAGATGCAATCACAACACATWCATATCTAGATGTATAAGGAGATGCTGACCATGATTAGACTTAGTGCAAGAAAAATGCATTCAGTTTTACTTGTAGGGATGTTAACTTTCTTTTCCCTGACTTGCAAAATGTRGGTTGTCCATGAATTATTCACTAATTTTTAGAACTTGCTGCAGTTTAGGTAGACTTAACCTCTGAGGGTTGCTTGACTATTTTATGCTTTCAGGACAAAGTTTAGTTCTTAATTAAATATTTTAATTACCAGATAGCAAACACTGAGTTTTAAGATAAGCTATTCAGCATTTGTAGAAGCCTTAATCAAAATCACCCCAGAGACAACTGTAAAATGCAGAAATAATTAGCGTAGTGCTTAGAGTGTGATAACCACAAGTAAAAGTGGGGGTTACCATCCCTGTGCAGGAATTCTTTACAAATATCMTGCACCCAGCAATCTGCACTTAACATGAATTGGTCTTTCACATGTCTTTAGCTGTCAGAAAGTTAGTTGTGCTTGAGTTACTTGTCTAGACTCCCATGTAGTTGATGGAATGGGAGAGGAAATAGCAGTGGGGAAGGCAGCATAGTCATTTATCTTCCTTTTTTTGATGTGCCTGTCTTTATCTACCATAAAAAGAGACTTGGACACGTTATTTTTAGACAGTTGAAGCTGGCTCAGATGAATTGTAAGCGATGARTCCTCAACTTCTGGATCCCAAGTGTCCTTCTAGAAAGGCTGGCATTTTCCTAGATGGGTATTATAGCATGGGGGGATCAAACTGGAGTTCAGTTTACGCAGCTATAGGTGTTTGAGCCTGGAGTGAGCTCTGTCTCTTGGAATTGCTTCTTGGTAGATAATTCTTGTGGCCCTATGCTGGGAATCTATGACAGCAGTGCTTGTGAGCCCAGTGGGCTGACAGAAGGGCTGATGTGGATTAATGTAGTAGGAGCATGTTGAGCTATTGGGGCATGGAGGTAAAAGACCCAGAACCATATTTTCCCTGTTATGTGCCTGTGGTCATCCTTGGCATAGCAGTGGGGTTTTTCTCCTGGAGTAACATTCTGTGTTTGGTACAAATGCTAAAATTATAGAGCCTGTTAATGAAATAAAGATGGGTATCAGTTTGCTCCTGATACGCTCAGATTGACACACATAAAGCGTGTCTCTAGCAGGAACAAAGTCTAAATATGCAGCACAATGTGTAAGGGGAAAGAGGCAGAAAGATGTGAAGTAGTTTGCTCAAGAAGGCAGCATTGCTGGATTTTGAAATGTCTTCTCTCTGAAAGCAGTTGCCTGTGCAAGGTACCTGTCAGTGTGCCGCTGGCTCCCTCCTGTGCCAAATATTGCTGGAAAAAAAGTAATTAACCTCAGATTCCCACTAAGATTGCAGACTGGAGGTAATACTTGTTTCATAGGTTACTATGTGCCCAGTGGGAAMAAGGTGGACGAAACCTGTAAATTAAAAGTAGTAGGCATCAGATACCTGATTTCCTGAATCTCTCTGAAAATCACAGCGTAGTAGTTTTCTGGCTGCAGAAACAGAACACAAAGAAAGGACTAAGTTTCAAAGGAGCTTTAAAATTCTTTGTTGGTACATCCCTGTTAACTTGGTCCTTTCCTGGTGAGATGTTTGCCTTGTTCTGTGTGTATATAGATGCCCTCCTGTCATTAAGATACAGTCCTTTTTTTCCCACAGGAATTCCAAGGGTTGGTATTTTCCTTTGAAGAGTTAGTGAAGCGTAATTGTCGGAAAAAGCTCTGCACAGTTTATGGGRCAGGAGTTTGTTCCATCCTCTTAAGTGTGTGTACACCTCCTCCTGATAGCTCATTGTGGTTTTTTTTTCCATTTTTTTGGACTGAATCTTTCCAGCTTGGAGCCAGAACTTCTGTGAGATGACATGAGGGCATTTTGGATGATGGATTATGTTGTTTCAGACCAGTGGGAGAGTATAGACCGAAGTCAGATCTTGCAGCTGGCCTGATTTATGTTCTGCTGTTCAGCTGAATTAGCCTCCCTCTTCTGGAAAGCCTAGGCAGTAGCTCACATAAGRGAAACGGAAGTTTTCATTTAATGCATTTTGGATTTGGTGCAGGGACTCCCAAAACATGAACGAGACACTGGTTTTAGTGGTAAAGAAACAAATTTACCAGTGGCCCATGCTGACACATGGCTGTAGCAGAGCTTGGAGAGATAGGAAAACCTTCCTTTGGGAGGGGCTGTGGGGCTTGAGGATTGCCCCTCCATTTCTTGTGGCCCTTCTCAGAGMCAGGAGATGCTTCATCACATAGAAAAGCTGTCTTCTTCTGTGACAGTAACAAATAAAATCTWTGAAATCATTTAGTTTGAGGGATCTCAGGAGTCATTAGCTACAGTGCTGCTCCTATGTACATGCGTGTCTGAGCATTTACTTTTGTAAGGCAATTACCAGTCTTTAATTCTAAAACTGGGACCTCAGGTGACTTTTAGCAGAACAAAAGGCACAATCTGCATCTCCTGTTCRGCTAACTCTGGTGTTGTTGCTTTTAGACAGTGTTGGCATTATGTTCTTATCAGATCAGTCCATTATTGCTGGACTGCATTCCCTTTTCAGGGAATCAGGATCACAAATGTACTGTAGTTTAGCAGAGGGGTAAACTGCTTGTAAATTGTTSATGCCATCTTTTACTGCATGTAAGAGTTCAGGGAGAGTAACAGCCTGTACTTCAGCACAAATGTTAGAAAATTGCGCTATGGATCTGGGAAGGCCCAGAACAAAATCTCTGTTTCTCCAGCCACTCTCCTTTCCTTTAAAAATGTTTATGCCATTTGTAGTGTTAAAAAAGAGACGTAGAAACAAGACTGTAAGTCTTTTGGATTGCTGTAGATAATGAGCAGGATAAGGAGTAAGAAATTCTCAGGTCAASTCTTTGTCCCGCATTTCTTTTCTGCTGCAATTCTAAATGCTTGAACATGAAAAGGGATAGGTAGGCTAACAGAGTGGAAATCTGTAATTGAAACAGCCCATGGTAGAAGCAGAGGGATTGTCCTGCTTTCCCCAGCCCTTTGCAGTTGCTGTGCTGTTCAATTGTCTTGGCTTTTACATTACTCGTAGGATGACTCTGACCACGCAATGATATCATGCAATGTAAGGTCATAGTAAATATGATGTGTGCAGAAAACAAAGAGACAAGTGGGCATTGCTTGTTCAGTGGATTTTTTTTTATTTTAATAATTTATTTCCCATATGAAGACTATGCGTTTTAGATGAAAACATTTAAGACAAGCATAAATAAGTTATGAGGTAGGATAGGTTGTTTTGTTTTACTTACCTGATACATAATGAACCTGTTAGTTGTCCAGGGTGCACATAACATTGTTCTATATGAAAGCCTGTGATAGGTAAAGGTCTTGAAAGGTGATGTTCTCCTTTAGAAGCCTTGACCTCACTAATGTGAGRGTTCTGCTGCAAAGCAGAGCTGATGAATGAATGATTCTGAAGGTTGGTGTACAGTTCCTGAAGTTTTTCTTTCTTGCCAATGAAGTTTTTCAGTTCCTCAAAACATCTGCTTAACTGCTGCAGGCTGTGGGCCAATTGAAATCTGTCCAGATGTGATAGAACAGATGTATTTCRGTTAACATGACTTGTCTCCAGTTCCATCCTTATTTATTGCTACTGAAGAATTAATATAGAATAATTGGGCATTTTTCTTCTGTGGTGCTTCYRTGGAYTTTTTGCTGTGCATYCTACAGATTTTAAAAAATTTTCTATGTGTGTTCTTTCAATTACTTGGAAGAGTCGGGAAAAGGAGCATCATGATTCCCATCTCTCCTTCCCTCTTTTAATGTAGATTGTCAGCACCTTACAGAGACAAGGTTGAGTAGCTGAGCTTTAAAGGCTTTGGAAATTGAACACAAGTAATTAATGCCCACATGGCCCGAATTTAATAATGTCTTTAAGCCAATAATATTTTTAATGCTGTTGAGCAATGCAAGTTGAGATTTTGCTGGTTTGATTGTTTCAGATGGCAAATAATATACATAAGATGTGCTGAAGGTGGTCAAACAGGACTAAATTTTTTACTAGTTTTTTCATGCTTTGAGATAGCTTAAAAATATTAGATGTAAGAAAAAGAAAGTAGAAAATGTAATAGGAGACATTGTACCCAATTTTGCTTGCATGCATTACTCTGATCAGAGCTATGCTGGGTTTCAAGGTCTTTGAATTTGCTGAGGGAAAAGTGGAAGAAAAGAGGGGAGAGGAGTGGATGAGCACAACAGCCTTATGGCCTTGTGGTACACAAGATTTTTTGCTTTTTGTTTTTTAGGGGATGTCTTGGCAATATTTTAGTCATTAAAATACCAAGCATTGTGCATCTTTATTTTGAGAAGATTTTGCAGTCACTTCAGATATATCATTTCTGTCACAAAGTTTATAGTTAAGGGTATCTTCCTTAATAGGAAGATGCTCTTGMAAGGACATTTTTGAAAGGATATTTCCCTTTCTTTCTACAGAAGTCAGATGAATCACCTCAGGGATCAGCCAGATAGTGGGTTTTGAAAGGAAAGTAGGTAAAATGAAAATAAATGCCAAATTTCAAAATATGCTGAAAAATTAAACGGAATATATAAGGACTGTATTGTGTATTTCATAAAAAATAAATGAGATTCAAAGTGGTACTTTAGAGTCTTCTTAAATCAAGAACTCACCATGAATCAATTTGTTYTGTCTTTGTTTCATTTTTAATAGCTATTTTTTTTTTCATCATAACATTACAATAAACACTACATTTCTGTACCAGTGTAGTTTTGGATATGGAGGAAGAATGGAARTGTAACAGCATACCAGGCACTAAGATCTTGTTTAAAAGGAAACTATGGGAAGGCAATGTTTTCTTCTAGTTTTGGTGGAGAATAGGGTAGCAGCACTCTGTGGCTGTTCACAATGTGCACTCTGGGCTCAAATCATTATTTCTGAGTACTTCTAAGTGGCAAATATGCCTGAGGTTTAAGACATTAAATCAGTTCTGTATTTGACAGAGTTACAAATCCTCTCTGTTACGCAGCCTTTTTTATAGATTTAAGGAAAGCGGTACAGAATTGAAAAAAAAAAAAAGGAAAGAATKGGTCATGTCATGTTTGCCAAAGCAGTTTTGCCACATCTTYCAAAAAKTAAATAGTAGTTAGCATTGCTTATAYGGCAGTGCCTCTCAGGCTGTTTCASATAGTCCAGAAATGCCAGCCACARATCGAAAGGTAAARAGATCAAATGYTTCATCCCAGGAGAGACCTGCCCTTGTTAATGAGTATCACAGTCTCCTYACTTGATGTGCAACTGAGCTGCCCATTTGTGTTAAAKGAAATGCTCAGAGCCTGAACCAGGGTTTAAGATATTTGTGGCTGTGATAAAGTGATTAAGATTTTACATTTTGTTGAATTTATTACAACTGATGCAGATAGCTGGAAGGGCAGACATATCCTTACAACCTGAATGGAATTAGTTATGCCCAATGAAAGCTGTTAGGGCTGACAGTGCTGCATCCAGTGATGTCAGCAGGCTCATTTTGTGTAGCGTTAATATAGCAAAACTCATTGCTGAAAGATCCCACCCACGAAAAAACAACCCCCACCAGCATTAAGGAGACTTTTTCTCTGTCTGTGGGTTTGAGCCTGCAACAATTTGAATATTTAGCTTTTAAAGCTGCCCATGCAGGTGCTGCTGTGTCCACTTCAATGCAGAGCCCTTGCATGCCCAAAGGTGCATGTGGCATTTTTTCTTGGTTCTGTCCTTTTGCAGACTGACAGGACTGTTTAATATTTTGGTTTGCCCTTGGCATTCATTTCTTGGAGTCATATCTCTTCTAATGCACTGAGGGTAGAAGAATTAATTTCCTCTTCAGTTTTTCTGTCTGGCCTTTTACTCCCATGTCTAACTTTTCCAGCAGAGTGAAACAAAATAATTTTCACAATGCTCCTGTAAAATGGGAGCCAACTGTTCTTTTTCTCAGGATGAGGAACAGAGGCAYGTAGGACCCAGGAAACAAATTTGGAACTTTAAAAGGCTTCTTTGTCTCCATATGTGTATATATAKAGAGAGAGAGAGAAAAGGGMGTGTATTAYATGTGTTCAAAGTATGCCCTCCATTAACTCATAGTGTTTATCAGCAGCTCTTGGTGTCTCCATGCCCGTCAAATCATTTCAAGTGATCTCTATCCCTTGAGYTACTGGATTGACTGATAGCAGCTGGAGGCTGCCTTTCTCAATACTGAGCTGGACTAGAAAAGGAAAGGGAGATTGCTGACTGGTTTCACATTCATGTGCAGATGGTGGTGGAGGAAGGTTAGAGTATCCCGAGTACCTTTTCAGGCCTTTGGCCTCTGCTCTGGCAGGCRCAAATTCTTCTATTCTTTCCCCAGCTGTGACCACTTTAGCCTGATCCCATCCATTTTGTTGTTTCAGACCTTGCCAGGCTGTCTCCTGCTGTTGTTTTCTCCAGCTAAGGCAGTGTCTGCTCCTCAGCCTCACCCTAGGATCCATTTTCTTTGCRATTTCTATTCAGTCTCATTGCTCTGAACCTCCTTATCCCTTTCTAGTTTCCTTATCTAGCTAGATCCATCTCAGCATCCGATCTGTCTGTTCTCTCMGCTGGTCTCTCTGCTGGTTTGTAATTCTACTTTCTGTGTTTCCAAATCAGCTTGTTCACCCATTCTTTTCACCTGTTACCCTTCTCTGTTCTCAGTTTCCTTTAAACAATCTCACTTTCCTGCACCCAGGTTTCCTCTTTCCAGTGCAGCCAGTTATCCCAATTTCCATTCATTAATTCTTCGACTTTCCCATTTCTCTTGATTGTGTTAGAAGAAAGTGTACATACCTTCTCAACTCCTGAAATGGGTGATGTAGAAATAAGCCCAACACAATCCACAGCATTGCAGTGGTCCAACTGGAGTGAGAGCTGATCCCAGTCTATACCGGATAACTCCTGCTGTCTGGAACCTGTGARCAGTTTAGTTGCACAAAGTCTGGTGAATGTGTATGTACTATTGTTTTGAAAAAATTTATAATTTGACCATAACAACTTGGGAGTAGAAGCTTCCAAATTTAACATTTCTAGCAGTAACATGAGAAGCTGTGAGATCGASTTTCACCATGTGTTGCTTGGCAAGACATCCTGAAGAAAATGTGTTTTCACCTCACTTTAAATGATCTACAGCATGGTAAGCATGAAGTATTGCCTTAGTTATACCATCAGCTTGAATGCCTGTGATGGATAACAATTAATTACTACTGGCAGTAGAATAGTAGATGTGTTTCCATTTTATATATATCTTAAGTGAGCTGGGAGGAATTTCTGAAGAGGAGCGATGTCTTAAAATAAAAAATGTTAATACATCTTGACCATGCTAAGAAAACAGCAATGACCCATGGCATTGAACCTGTGAGTGCCTCTAAATTGCAGATGAGCAAGAGTGATCCCAATACAGGATTACTGCTTGTCAATAGATGGGCAAAGGACAAGGAACAAAAGAAGTTGTTATAGCCACAGGATTGGAAGTTACAAATTACCAAAGTAGTGAAAGTCTGTCACCTTTTCTCTGTTTTTCCCTTAGGTACATCGAAGAAAGTCCATCCTTGAGGCGTATGACCATGATGAGRGAGAAGGGAAGGCGACAGGCCATAAGGGGCCCAGCTTTCATGTTCAATAACAGGGGCACGAGCCTGACGGCCGAGGAGGAGCGATTCCTGGACGCGGCGGAGTACGGGAACATCCCTGTGGTGCGCAAAATGCTGGAGGAGTCAAAGACACTGAATGTCAACTGCGTGGACTACATGGGCCAAAACGCCTTGCAGCTTGCTGTAGGTAATGAACATTTGGAAGTGACAGAACTTCTGTTAAAAAAAGAGAACTTGGCACGGATTGGAGATGCCCTGCTGCTCGCAATCAGCAAGGGTTACATTAGGATAGTGGAAGCAATTTTGAATCATCCTGGGTTTTCAGTAAACAAGCGACTGACTCTGAGCCCTTGTGAGCAGGAGCTCCAGGATGATGATTTTTATTCCTATGACGAAGACGGTACCCGCTTTTCTCCAGACATCACTCCCATAATTTTAGCTGCCCACTGCCARAAATACGAAGTCGTGCACATGCTGTTGATGAAAGGAGCAAGGATAGAAAGACCTCATGATTATTTCTGCAAATGTAATGACTGTACAGAGAAGCAAAAACATGATTCTTTCAGTCACTCTAGGTCAAGAATAAATGCGTACAAAGGACTGGCCAGTCCGGCTTATCTGTCCCTCTCCAGCGAAGATCCAGTACTCACCGCTCTAGAACTCAGCAATGAACTTGCCAAGTTGGCCAACATTGAAAAAGAATTCAAGGTAATGGTCTTTTGTGTTTCTCTGTGTTTTTTATTATTTTAAAGCTGCTGCTACTTCATGTTGTCSTCAGATGATGAAATTATTGCCTGTGCCTTTACTTCTTCAATTRGAAATACTCTCATCTTATTGTCTCTTTTATTCTTGATACATAAGCCTATAAAAGRAATTTTTAATGAAATGAAATTGCTTTTGCACCTGCTGTGTTTGGAGAAAATTGGAAAAATTGGAGAAAGTGTGTGTTCTGATAACCTTGCAGCAGATGGAAAACAATCTTGGTTGCTGCAGCACACAAGGATTGTCCTTAGTTACAAATGCTGAGTAACGTAAGTGCAGAAAGGAGAAACATTTTCCTTTTCTTGAGGGAACTGCAGCACTGACCTTATTCCCTCTATTGACTTTGTACTAATTTTGACTGATGTCTCCAAATTGTTGAGAATACCCTAAAATGGATTTTTCTGGCTGCACCTTTTAGGAATGTCACTTGTTCCAAACCAGCTGTTAGACTGAGCTAGAGATGTTGGTCCTGTTACGTGGCTTTCAGCTATATCTGGTTTTGCATGTCAGTGCCCTGACTTTTTTATATATTTCAGCTTCTCCAGCAGACAATTAGTGACTTAGCTAACCATTGCTTTTTTAATGATTTTTCAATTCTGTTGGATACCTTGAAAAGTACCGTAACAGCCACCTTTCATCCTATCCACCCTTCTCCCCCTGCAGCCAAACCGCACAAAAAATCAAACCCCAGTTGACTGCTTGTAATGAGAAAAGCTCAGCTTGGAGAATGACAGATTGTTCTCAGTGAGCAGTGATGTTAACAGCATTGTCTTTGAGTTTAACAGCAAATTTATTTGGGGTTCTGCAAGGCCAGTGTTGGGTACTTGTTTAATATCTTCAAAAATTATCTGAGAGAGACAAAAGATACATTAACCTTTCCAAACAACAGCAAGGATTGCTTACCCTATGGAGTACTCAGAAGAAATATACAGCAACCTGGAGAAACACTGGCAGAAATTAATACAGTGAAATTTTACAGAAGAGCAAGAAAAATTTTTAGACTCCTGAGAAAGAATGGCTCCAGATTCAGCTGAGTGAATTAAAATGCAATTTAAAAATAAAGTTTTGGTGAGTTTAATGTATTATAGCACACACTAATGAAGTGTAAAAGTCAGTTTAAACCTTTCCTCGCCTTTCTTTGCTGAAGGAGCTCACTCATACCATGCTGTGTATTGTGTAATCTGGTGAATAAATTGAATACTTCCTCAGTGTATTTATTCAGGGAAAAATGTCAGATTTTTTTCTTTTTCCTCAGAAGAAAAGGTACTCTGCCACCRAAAGCTAAATTAGGGCAAGCTGCATTGTGTTTTTGTTAAGTAAGGACGTAGATGATTAGAACTGCATAGAAAAATTCCAGTAGAAATAGAAATTCATGGAGACTTCCACGGATACTAATACCACGCATGCAAATTTCATCAGAAACAAAATAGCTTGAAATTTTGGAAGAGAAAAAGTGAAGTGCTTTGGTTTGGCTTCTCATTTCAAACCAGAACTTAAAAAAATCATTCAGTTTTTAAAATGTTAATTCCCTGCTATTTTGGGATGCCTAAAACCCCAAGAAATCCACTATTTTTACAGATTTCAGTGGTTTTGGATAGCACTTTCTTGGTTATTAACCTTGCCAGGTGTATAAGATGATTCAGTTTTGGCACCTACAGTAAAAATTGTTCCAGACTCCTTGCTGGCATGGAAATTCCAGYGTCTCATCAACGTCAAAACATTCCAGTGAAATAATTACTCTCCTCATTGACGTCACATCGCTTTTTTTTTTTCTTTCTGTTTCTATCAAGCCTGGTAGGAGAGCTGAGTGTTTTCCTGGAGTCCCTCCCATCTGTAACTGCATTTTCAGTGCTTTCTTTCCTCTAGATGTGTCATCTGAACATTTTTGGCTGATAACTTTTGTGCTTTGTCACATCTCAGAGGAGAAGGCTTCTAATCCTGTGAGGCAGGACAGACTTTTGCTGCATTCTCCTCCAGGATCATCACTGGAAACACTCAAGTATTCCACTCAAATTCAATCTGTAACACAACACCGAGCAGAATTGTTTCAGGGTAGAGAAAAATGGGCAACAAAAAATRTACAAATCTGTTAAAATCATGATTTATTCTCAGTATCTATGGAATATTAAAACCCACACTCTTTCCTGTGCGTGCTCCACATCCAGGATTGCAGAGCACTTGTACAGAAAATAATGTTCTGGATGGTTTTCCCACTGAGAAAGAACATAGGTKCAATGTGTTTTAAACCACCTGAGGGCCGAGTTTCCTGGTAAAGGCTTGTTAAATTGAACTTAACATATATTGCATATGCAAAGTCCAGTCTGCCTCTCTTGGTTGTCATTTATGCTAAGAAATTCTAATACCCAAACCAGGGTTTACAGAATGTATCAGAAATGTGGGAAGGTGTCTTAGGACATTCATTCATGATAGTTGATTCCCCATGAATATTAAAGAAAACCTGATTAATTACACTGATTTTTAGTTTTGTGGGGTTTTTTTTTCCCCTTTAGAAGTAAGGAGAAAGGATTCAAAGAAACCACAGAACCCTCATATTTCTTGGAAAGATGCAAGACACAGCCAAAAAAAGAGTATTGAAAATAAATAAAAATAGATCAGGAAACTGGAGCCCTAAAGGCCATTTCACTCTACTCCTTTTGTCTTCGAGCTTCCTTACTTCGATTTGTGAAACCATTGTTTCAGCCTGCTGTTTGTCCTTTTGCTCTTCTGCATCTATTTTCTTTATTTATTCTTGACACTTTTCCTCCTTTCTGATCTTTGCATKCATTTGTCTTCTTCTCTTGTATTCTTCTATTCAATTCTTTCATGKCCAGGGCAGGKAGTACAGTATTTCTTTTACTTTACYTGGTAATMCTAGTSCCCCTACTGTCCTAATTCCAGGGATTGACTGCAGGATTTCAGATGACATCAGAAATTTCAGTTTTACAGATCTCAGTTAATTGCTACCAAATTGTAAAAACTGGAGCTCTGTCTTGTCTTAATGTAAATAAGTAACCATTATCTCAGTTGGAGAATTRTCTTTTCCTGTCCAGTGGCACCACAAAATACTTTGCAATACAAATATTCCCAATTTTTTTTTGTTTCCTTGTTCTATTTTKAGCAGACCCTGGCCACTGTGGCTTCTGTGGGTTACTAAAATTAATTGATATTCACCCTCCTCCCTGAGAACTTTTAGACTSTTGCTGCATAGGGAAGGGAGAATTTCTGGCAGTCAGAACAGCCRGTGGAACTTTCCTTTGGAGTCACCRTGGGAGGAAAGAGGACAAGGTGGTTAAAAAGCCCCGTGATTATCTCTTTATACCAGCTTTCAACTAAACACCGTCCTGTGTAAGCAAGCTCAGTTCTCCCAGCTGAAATTGTGCTGGCGAGGATCAAAAAGGTTGTAGTCCTGCTTTCTATAGGATAAATCCATGTTCCCAGTTTTGCTAAAAGCTCCTGCTGAACCAACGGAAGATGTGGACGTGCATGTGAAAGCGGAATCTGTCAGTGTTCCAAGTAAATTTACATAGTGTTATCTCAGCTGAACTAACAAAGAATGTTCAGGCTCGATCTAGGTTTAAGCCCAGCTTCTGAAAGGACAGGGCCCAGATCCATAATTATTCGTGCAATTATCTGCTTTATTTGCATATACAGTTATATGTACAAACTCACCACACACGTGATTTCAAAGTGGCCATTTACCAGATAATMCTCAAGATAAATTTATAATCCAATATTATGAGTGTGAACTACTTATGCATTTGGGAGCACTTGGGGAACACTGGTAAAGGAGTGTGGCTCCTGCAACAGAAAACAAATCCCTGAATTTTGATTGACTGCATGTGATTGCTCAGCGTGAATTTCCTTTGCAGTAGTTACAAATCTTGTGTGAAATCAGCTGAAGGTTTCTGTTCATGTGCTTCATTCTTTGTCAAGGTTCTAGATGAATTCACAAGGCAGTGTTTGGTGTTGTGAGTGAGAACAGAACAGAGTTGGGCAGGCTGAGATCGTTCTCCAAAACTGCACATGAGATACAGCTTTGTAATTCCAGTCTTCATCGGCTGCACAGGAGTCAGCTGCAGAACCTGGGAAACGCAGGGTGTAGGCTGATATTTTTTTATGTTCTAAAGATGTTTGTGTAACCATTGATGGTGATCTGGTGGCTTCATTTGTATGTTCTCAAGAGCAAGCAAAGGTGATTTGGATGACTGGGACTACAGATTCAGGTTTCTGATACTCACATAATGCTCTAGAGGTGGAAGGTTTGTTTGTGATTGGGTAGTGTTTGTTTAATTCTTTAAAGCAATCAAATAGACTGGGGTAAATTTGATTTGCTAATACATAGGTAAATAAAGAGCTGCAGAGGGAAATCTGACAASTTTTCCTGCTATAAGATTCAAAGCCAGTGTGGGACATTAAGAATGCACATACTGGTTTTCAGCTCTCATAACAGCATTTGTGAGTAAAGTAGGCTATATTTAATCCTTAAATTTGACAGAATAAAACCTCATCCATTAAATCATTAATCTGATCTGGCTATAAGCATGAATTTTATAAGCAAGTGGTGTATCTACCAATCAAGAAACATGTTATTCATGTTTGTACTGTTATTCTACTGCTGTTAGAAGTCTGGRTAACTCCTGTGTAGTAGGCAAACATGCAAAGCATGGAAATAACTCTTTTTATTTCCTAGCTATTAGAAGTCCATTATTTCTTCTTCTATTTCTTCACAATTAGCAAAAGAACGAGAAAACACTTAGTAATTGAAACCTCTCCCTGCAACTGGACAGACCATGGTAATTCATACAAGGACAAAATTTGGGTTGCGTTATATCTTTATAACACTTRAATAATATAAAAATACCTAAACTAAACTTTATTGAATTTTAAAAAAGAAGCCATTTTTGCCTTTAGGATAGATACAGATGATACCAAACCAAACACGTCTTTTTTCCTTGTAAAGTTAAAAGTGCCTGCAAATTCAGGAGAGAAAGAATGTAGTTTGTTTTTTAGTTATACTGTGTTACTGCTGAAGTCACTGCATTAAGTGTAKCCTCCCATGCACTTCAAATAGTGGATTTACAGCTACTTTATAGTGTTAGAGAAAATTTGATTACCARTCTTATTCCAGTTGAAATAATATTAAGCTGTGCCTTATGATTAGYATGGTTTTTGTTCAGCAATTTCGGTGAATACTTCCTTTGGCTATAGTGAAATGTGTAAGCAACTCTTGCTTAAAAATGGATRTTTTATGAGGAGTCTTCAAGTTCTCACCAATATTTAAGAATTCTGTTGTGAAAACAACATAAACAATGTTACAAACATAGGACTTCAGTAAACTGAAGGCATGATATTATTTTTTACTTTGCTAGCTTGTCTTCAGTCACTCCTTCAATGAATAAAATTCCCGTCTTCTTTTTAGTCTTACTTCTTAATATTTAGTCTTACTGCTTAATATTCTCCATAACCTGAATTCTAGCAGTTTATGCGTACAGTTCTGGTGATGAAACTCTTTCTTGACTGTCATAAAGACTGATCCTCCTTGTTGTTTTTTCTTTTTTTTTTGGGTTTTTTTTTTCTTGGACTGCTGCTGTTCTAGCCACCATCCTGGAGTCTTGCTTTGCTAATTTTTTATCTTTGTACCGTCTGAAATTTAATTACATTTTTCTTAAAAGCCTTTTCTGCATTCAGACCTCCATGCATGCAAGGATGTTTCACTCCCTTGATTAACTTTTTTATGTGACTTTACCTTTTTCAAAGTCCTAAATCTCGGTCGTACACAGGCTTGCTTATCCCTTCACTGAATTTAATTGCACATCCCAGTATTATTTTTATTATTGACTCTTCTGTCCTGTTCTCCCTGGTTACCAAAAACAAATCTAAAATAACCTGACATCCTGTTGGTTCACTGACAACTTGAATTAATTTGGCCCCTGTGACCAAAGGAAATAACAGGATCCTGTTTAGGTCTATGATTAGGACTGGTTGTTTCCAAGTYTGTGTTTGGGATGTTAGTCTTGTGTAATAACACAATTTCTAGTAATATCTGTTTGTCTCCAGTAATGTTTCATTTTGATTTATTTTATTTTGATGGCTAATTCTTGCAGTTGTCCTATGCAGTCTGTTTTCACATCATTTCTGAAAATAATTTAAAATTACTGAGAGTACATTAGTATCTCTGTCCCATTATATAGATGCTAAGTTGAAAATCGAGCAGAACTAGCAGTACAAGGAATTAAAATTACTTAGAAAAGGAGGAAAAAGTGAGAGTTTGAGGGGAAAAAAAGACATTAAATGAGAAAATTATGAGGGCAGAAGCAGTAAGGAAGCATTCTTGAGAAGATAGGTACCTCGAAGGGAAAATCTGTATCCTAAAAAAATGATCTTGTGAAGGCAGTGTCTGGAAATGAACAGTAAAATGCACAAAAATTGAGAAATGGAGCACTCAGACCAGTGGCCTGGTGGGGAAAAAAATGAAGAAAAGCTGTACAGTAAATTAAAAAGGTGGCTGTGCTGTTTCTCATTGGGCACTGAAGGTAAAATTGGCAGATTCAGTCAAGTTTCCTCTTCCAGCTACATCCTCATGTGAGGAAATCAGAGGCTGCATCTCAGACATGAAAGTTCTAGAAATCCATCTGAGAGGACATGGACACAAAAATGAAGACCAAGGTTTCTGCTGAAGCAGAGATCAAGATAAGGGCTTGTAGGGGATGTCACAGAGGTGGTGGGAGACATACACAAGTATAAACAAAAATACAAGCAAGGYTTCAGATGTGCATGCTTTACAAAGTTAGCTAAAAATTTTGAAATGCAGCYGCAAATGTTTTGTCAGAGAAGGAAGGAGGTTAGAGAAAGATTTACATAAGCTGTGTTGAGTATTGAAGGGTTGAAGGAGGCTGAGGAAAGCTAGAAAGAGTAAAGATTAGTTCTGAAAAGTCTGTATTWGAAGAGTGGGATATTTTTAATAACAGAAAATGAGTGGTTGCTTTGTGTGCTTTCAGAAGGTAATGCCAGAAGAGCTGTTGATTGCAGCAGTAAAGGAAGGGAAAGATGATGGAGTGAGAGCAGGCTGAAAGTAATAGTCATAAAAGGAATCATTTGTGAGAGATACAGGCATGGAAGTGAAGGGGAGGAAGGGAAAGGTGGACAGAGCTCTTACATAAAAGGGTTGGARTTGTCAGAAGTTCAGCAGCTACTGTCAGTGGAAACATCTCCTAGAGGATGACCCAGGAGCCTGATATCTTTSAACTGGCCTCTCAAGAAAATGGTTTCTGTGCTGCCCAAGCAGGAAATTTGGGGGATTTTGCCCACAATGCTGGTGTCCAAGTTTGTRCTGGAGTTACACTATGCAGTTGCTTTGTAACCCACTGTACCCACTATTGGCTGTGAGCAGTTGTAAAGGTAAGTGAGAAGCAGAAGGTGGAAACAGAAAAAGGGGGAAATGTATCTGGTATCATTACATCAGAGTAATGAGTGATAAGCCATTTTAACAGCATAGAAAGAGCTGAAATATATTTGTAGCCTGGGAAGGCATTTATTTTGTTAGTTGTCAGCAAAGTTTTTTCAAGAGTGAAGTTACTTTTTTGATGGTTCTGGATCTGTTTTATGCAATTCTTACATTTTCAGCTGCCCCTTGTTGCCTGTCCAGGTTGTTTTCACCACGCTACTATGTCATGTTCCCATGCTCTGTTAAACAGCTGCTGTTCAAGTGTCCACCCTCTATCACAGAATGAATGATTCTCCCATACAAAAATTCTGTAATTTCTGATACACTCCTACTTTGACACAATAAAAATGAAACACTTCATTTTTAGGTACTTGTACTTGTACTTTATTGTCTGCCGTTGGCTCCTAAGCACATTTATCACAGGCCATCTTCTGTTCCACTTCTRTTCCAGAACGACTATCGCAAGCTGTCCATGCAGTGCAAGGACTTTGTGGTCGGTGTCCTGGATCTGTGCCGGGACTCGGAGGAAGTGGAGGCCATTCTGAACGGGGATCTGAACGCGGAGCCGGTGGAGGCGCAGAGGCACCGAGCGTCACTGAGCCGCGTCAAGCTGGCCATTAAGTACGAAGTCAAAAAGGTAACTCCTCACTCCCAGTGAGGAGGGCAGTGCCACCTCCTCCTTCTGACCTGTGGTCAGATGCACAATTGAGACGTGGTGTGAGTAATSGAGACTCTCACAGGGCAGAAGGGGACTGTAATGAAGGAGTTTAGTTTAATCTACTTCCCACTGCTGAGAAGTGGCAGGAGGTTTTAATGACGTAAATCAGGTGTGCTAGCCAGGCTTTGTACAGTTGGTCAGATCCTTCTCCTGATTAAACCAAAGGTATTCCAGTGGAGACAGATTTTCACTCAGTGACAGTCGGGCTGTGTCTTTCTGTCAGTCAGTGTAATAATACRTAACCCAAAGAAGGCAGTGTTGGTGTAAGTGTTGATTTCAACACATAAACAGCTCATCTGCAACTGTGTGTTGTAGTGAGAAATTCCACATGATTTAYTGTGTGTGTTCCTTTAAAAAATATTTTAAAACTCAGCCCTGAAAATGCATGGAATATGTTTGTGGCTGGTTGATRAATTCATTTCAGCTCTTCAGCTTTGTACCTGTGTTTATCGGTGTTTTCGCAATTGTTTTCAGTGGATACYCCTCTCAAATGAATTCATAATGAAAACTTGTTTTGTGAATGAATTATATGCTCTGGAAAATTGAGCTGTGTATCACATATTTGACATAAATACATATCCTTTAGTTGTAGTTTTCATTGTACTGCTACAATGTTCTTCTCAAGATCYCACAGTAGCCTAGCACAGAAAATAGTTAATACTGTCCTGTGGTGAGAGGATCCAGGAAGTACAGCAGTGCCTATGTATTATTGACAACTACCTATTTACATGATTAGYATCACTTCCATTCCTTACAGCCATTATAGTTTCATCATCTCCACAAGAAGCCTCGTGTCTCTCAGAATAAATGACCCTGTATTCTGTGGCCACCCCTTGAGCCAATCTGCCACGTAAAACGAGTTGTAAGCACCCTGCCAGAACAAGTGGGGATTGCTGGTGTTTGTGATGGCCCTGAAAGATTGATAACAAAAATTGTAAACACAGATCCCAAGCAGCCAATCATCATTTACAGTAGAGAATTGGTCTACAGCAGATAAATGCATCTTAATTACCAAAGATCAAGGTAAATATATACAAGCATTAAATTCATTTTAAGGAATGGAACAGGGGAAAAAAAAATCAAAGTGCATAAGCATGCTGTAGTATCTAAGTATATACATTTTTTATGCTCTTGCATTTTAATGTGTACCAAACCTTTGTTGAGACTTGTGTCTCAGCTTTCATGCTGAAGGCTGTGGTTTTTCTTTTATGAGTTTGTTGTCACTGCTGAAATTCACTGCTGAGCAAAGGGCCACACAGATCTGTTAAGAACAGAAATCTAAATAGAAAAAAAAAAAAAGGAAGAATTCCTCATAGCAAACTTGTTCTCCTCTCTTGCAAGAGAGAAACTCAAAGTGCTGGCTTTAATTCATGACAAATACAGTTCAGAAGCTACAAAGTAATGATCTTGGGAGCAAATAGATGGTGCAGAGTTGTTACCATATTCATACATGTGCTGTTCCCTGTAAGTGGCCATTACACAGAGCATGGCAGGGATTGAGTCGGGAAATGTCCCTGCCGTGGTGATCCTTTGATGTTGGGATTCCTCCATCACAGCTGGGACAGATTATAGGGATATCCTGGCTGGAACAGATTCAGATGTGGGAATTCCACATGGAATTGTTTCAACCCTCTAACCATAGGAAGCAGGTAAGGATGTGGCCTATTTCCTTAGCTTTTTATATTTTCTAGCTGTGCTTCCAGGTCAGGTYCATCAAGGTCAGTTCCCTGTTGCCAACAGCACAGCCAAACAGAGCTGCAGGTCTGTGAAATAGTTAATGAGCTGTGTGCCCTTTGCAGAGGGAGGAGAGGCAGGAAAAACAAGTGACAAATAGCAAATGTGCTCAGAACTTCACTGCTAGGGAAACCGTTTTTAATTCTATTAGTAATGAAACTCTTGCACTTAATGCCCTTGGTACTGCACCGAGGTGGAGCCCATCTTTTAAACATGATGTGATTTGGAAGCTGAGGTTCAGACTGAAACTGCAGCCTTGATAGTGAAGAACTAGGGAATTAAGGAAAAAAACAAACAAAAAAGAATTAGTTAGTCTTGCTCTGTAGGCTGAATTACTGCTGCAATTTAGTTTTGTGTCTCAACTGTCTTTAKATTGCCAGCGAAATTCCAGAGAAGAGCTGACCCTGAGCCAACTAATCTGCAGTTTTTGCTGAGATAAAAATCAGGATGAAATTTCGAAGTGAAATCAATAAGAGCTGGAATAAAATCACAGGATCTAATTTTCAAAGTTTTGAATCGATAAGAAAGAAGACACAAAATTCTCTTTGTATGTTGTGTGCTTGTGTATCAGAGTATGCCAGGATCTGTTCTTGCTCCATCTAAACTCGGCTGTTATGATGGTAGAAATAAATAAYATAATCASTCTGAGTCATACAGAAAAATATTTACATACTAATGACTTGGTTCATGGTCATGAAACTGAAAACATCAGAARTATTACTGTCAATTATGCTTGGAAAAGCAACTTGGGATATTTTTTCTTTTAGTGACCAGATACTGTTCTCATGCATCATTTTTGTTCACTGGGGTTCTGATTGGAGCTGAAAGTATTAGATAAATGTAATAGTAAGTTCAACATATGTAAGGAAAAGTGAGAAACCACATGAAAAAGAGAATGAGAGGAGAAATGCAGGAAGAAAAAGGTTGTAGGATGATGTAAGCCGTAGGTAAAATGGGATGTGAACCTACTGTCCTTGGAGGAGATGAAGCTGCAGGCAAATACAGGTAATRCAGACACACATACAACAGGGGTGGGCATATAAAGTTGCTGAAAATAAAGCCAACATAATCATAAGCTGAAGTATTTGAGTACAGAGCAAGAGAAGAAGGATGAATTTCAGAGCTTTTATGGATGAGAAGTGACACAACTCGCTCCAAGGGCTTGGAAGTGGTGCACATTGTGCAGTTGCCAGCAGTTAAATAAGTTGCTAAGATCCTCTCAAGAGCCTTTAGACTCACTGCCAGAGAAGAACTTGCCCATAACCCTTGGCATCTTATTCACTAAATCTTCCTTTTCTTCCTTTTTTTTTTTTTTTTCCAAAAATTATAGCCAGGCAGATCTCCTCTTAGTGTCAGATCAAAATGCTGATAGACCAGGAGGAATAAACCAGCACAGAGCTCTGGATGAGGTGCCACAGGGCCTGTGGGCTGATTCCCAGCCCTGGGTAAACTTCCTTAAAGCTCCTTTACTGTGTCTTCCCATTCCCTCTGGTAACAGAAAGAATGATGTGGGTGTTTCTTCTCTCCTCTTCCCTACAGTTTTAAGCCTGATTTTAAAAATGTCTTTGTAATTTGAAGTAATTATTYACTTTCCTGCCTTTGTCCACAGTTAATCTGCTGTGGGATTTGCCCCTTTGATGTCCTGAGTTGACAATGAAATTTATCTTTGCAAAAGAAGAGACTGGGGGCATATGTCAGAATGCACAAACACACAAAAMCCCAATCTCTTCTTCTCAAATGGGCCAGGCTGGCAGTTTTTATGRTGCATAAGCTTCAAAGGTGACAGCCTAATAAAAAGAACAGAAGCAGTTTGAGTCGACATTAATTTCTGAAAGGACKTCTTGTACAATCTCTTTATTTATTTCTCTTGGCCACTCTACTTTATGTAAAARTTGCATTAATATGTGAACTAACTGCTTAATGTATCACACACCGAAATGCTTAGAGACTTTAATTTTACAGCAAAGTAGATTAAAGTAYGAAGATTGCCTCCCTTTTTAAAGTTCTTGCAGCAGTTTCAGATTGCTCTTCTTCAGAGGTTTAAGGTTCCCTGTTTTCATTGCCAATGATGTAATTTGATTTTCTTTAAGAAGTCTGTCCTGTTGTACTACTCCATGCACTTTTTAATGAGATTTGGAATATTAATAGAGTTTTGCAAGCCAGACCTGGCAAACCACAGTGTATGTAGTACATAATGATCTCTGCAGAATATAAGGGATAATAAAATGGGTATCCAAGGTTTACAGTTTTTCTGTTCTTTTTTCCAGAGTATAACCAACTGATATAAAATMTCACTCTTAGCCCAACATAAATTATCAGTTACCAGGTTTATTTTCAAACCCTTTTTTTGTGAAACACCTTATTTTTCTGATTTTCTAGTTATTGACAAGTGAATTATCAGATTTCTTCAAATGGCTGTGATAACCAGGCTGGCTACTCACCCTTGTGCTTAACTGGTGTCCCACAYGCTCTTGTGACGTG
Source organism: Malurus melanocephalus (assembly GCF_030028575.1). Classification (NCBI taxonomy): domain Eukaryota; kingdom Metazoa; phylum Chordata; class Aves; order Passeriformes; family Maluridae; genus Malurus; species Malurus melanocephalus. Next base: position 436,778 of record NW_026623692.1, on the reverse strand, counting down.
GCAGTTTCTTCTTTATGTATTAACCTTTATTTTAAAGGAAATGAGAAAAAAAATCATGTTTCTTAAATATCTGCTGTTAATTTAGACCGTAAAGTGACCATGACTGTGTGTGTAGCGATGATGTAACTCTTCTTATTAATGATAACATATCTTGGTTTTCTTTCTTTTTTCTTTGCAGTTTGTGGCCCATCCAAACTGTCAGCAACAGCTACTGACTATCTGGTATGAAAATCTCTCAGGATTACGGGAGCAGACCATAGCTATCAAGTGTCTGGTTGTGCTGGTTGTGGCATTGGGCCTTCCCTTTCTAGCCATTGGTTATTGGATTGCACCATGTAGCAGGGTACTGAATTTTATAAATTACGTGTCTTGTGCTGTTCTGGGAACTGTTTTTCCTTTGCTGGCAGTCAACATGCAATTTCTGCTGCTTCCAAATTTTAACTAATTAATGGTATTTTTAGCAATCTCTAATCTTGAGCCAAAAGATGCTGTGGATTGTTTTTTATTTGCACTGTAAACAGGGGACCACAATGATGAAGTATGAATATGAATTAGTGCTAAGATTAAGGAAAGAAAAATAACCTCTGAGAGCTTTTTTTCATTTTTAAATTTCCCTAGGTCATGCTCAGCTCACAGTCAATGCTATGTAATTATATTTGTATTAGTAACATGGATTTTTTGAAAGTCACTGCTCAGATTCTTTATTAAGTCTCCTCTAGTGGCATCKTAAGGTCTCATGCTGTTCCCATATAAACCATTAGCAGAACATCTGTTGACTTTACTGATGCAGAACTTAATCTTAAGTAAAATATTTGTTATCCCAGCCCTAGGAGGTATATTTGCCAGCTGAACCATAAAGCAGAAATTAAATTAAATGCATCATTCCAACCATGTAGTGGGGCGTATTTGTAGAAGAGCATAGCTGTAAGCTCTTACTTTTAAAAAATACGTGCAGGTGTAAGGGCACTTCCATCATTCCTGATGATCTCAYGAGGAATTTAACAGCAGTTTTTTTTGAAAATCCTGATGGTCTGCAGCAAGTGAATTGTTTGCAAATGAAGATATTAATAGATCTTGGGTAAATCAGATGAAGGAAGATTTATCTGTGGCATAAACATTTWAAAAAAWTTYAAGTACATTGACTCCTGTGCTGAACGTGGTCTTTCAATTTTATTTCCTTAACAAGTGTCAAGCAGAGAAATGTGAGTTTCTTTTATCTTTCATCCTTTTAGTTCATCTCAAAGAGGATAAGGTTTTTCTCACCTCCTRTATATTTGAAGGGAACCTGCTCTTTTCTCTGGGTTAAATATTTATTTGCTTTAAAGATAAACCTTTATGAAAATTGTTCCCATTATTCTCTGAAATGTCACTTTCCATCAATATCTTTACTAAATATATTCCTCACAGCTCCATATAATAGGAACATATTAATATATTTTGAGCTGGCATCTAATACGGAAAAGTAACATTTGTCCTTGAGCTCTAATTCCCAGTAGCAGAAACATCTGATGTTTTTCCTCGTGCTTATGTCAAGTAAAAGTGCTATACATTTAGGTCACTTGTTGGATGTGCAATCACAAAATGCTTTTTAAAGGTCAGGAGCAGGAATGGAACCTGAGATGGTTTGCCCAGGTAGTAAATGCAGTTTAATGTGTGCTGGTCTGCTCAGTTCATAGTAGCTGAMCCAAAATAAGAAAGCTGGTGTGGCCTTCTGGAAGCAGCTGGTCCCCTCTTCTGATGCAGACAGAGTGCCCCTGCTGCTGCTGTTTTGTGCTTTTATCAGGTGCAGATGGGAATTAAATCTGCTGAATTTATTTGAAAATTAGTCATATTTCTGATCTTCTTTTCCTTAGTCCATAGTGGAGCTGTCATTAGTTTTATAGRCACAGGTACTTACTTGGGACTTAGAGCTCTGAACATTTGTCCTGTGGATGGAATATAGTAAACCAGAGATAAGAAAACAACTCATTTTTCCTAGAGTTGTAGTCACAGACAAGCTATTAGTAACGCCTTTTAGTAGGGAAAATGTTTTACYAGTTGGAAATTTTAATAATTTATCTTTCCCTGGGCTTGCTTTACAAACCCTTTCTGGTCACTGCCACTGTACATTTGCAATTCCTTGGAGTGTTTCCCCTCAAACATTGCCATCTAGAGTTTATGGAATAACATGAGCACTCACTAACAGCACAACGTACTCYGTGAGGCTCCCTGTGGGAGGCTTTTGTCGAAAGTGGCAAAGCATCACAGTTGAGTGCTCTTGGAAAAATACCCTTCAAGAGCGAGGTTTCTGTCTGTCCTGAGCTCTGAGTGCCCATTTATGCTTCTGGAATGCCTGATGTTTCTTTGAGAAATCTGAGTGACTGCTTTCATTCTGCCTTTGCAGCTTGGAAGAATTCTTCGAAGCCCWTTTATGAAATTTGTGGCACATGCAGCATCCTTCATTATTTTCCTAGGCCTGCTGGTGTTCAATGCTTCAGACAGATTTGAGGGCATAACGACGCTGCCGAATGTCACTGTTACTGATTACCCCAAGCAGATCTTTAGGGTGAAGACCACCCAGTTCACCTGGACAGAAATGCTGATCATGGTGTGGGTTCTTGGTAGGTATATTGCCCCTTCATCTTACCTGTTTCCCTGCAAATAGAAATTCTTAAAGGAAATAGAGAAGCCCGGGTCATCTGTGTTGTTGGGTACTTGTGTTCCTGTGGAAAAATTAAACCTCTGATTCAGAAGTGCTTTAGGAATGTAAGTGGTAAAAAGTAAGAGGACGTTTTTTTCCTATACTTTACTTTTCCTTCTTTGGAATTGGAGAAGTTTTTTGTTAGGCCATAATACTTTCAGTGCAAAGTGAAGGCTCTACACTACCCTATGTGGTGATGTCTGAACTTTATTTCCATTAATTAACCTCAATTAATACCTTGCTATTTGATCAACCCTGTTGAAAGCAAAAGAAAATAACCTTAGTCAAGGGGGAYGATGATGCTGTGATCCTGCAAATAAGTGAATTTTTGCTCCACTGGTATCACCCTCTTCCATGAAATTGGAGAATKCAGGGAATTTAAATGAAAACGGTTTGGCAAACATCGCTGTGCTTTTTCATTTCTTGTTGCAGGTATGATGTGGTCAGAATGCAAAGAGCTATGGCTGGAAGGACCCAGGGAATACATCCTGCAGTTATGGAATGTTTTGGATTTTGGGATGCTGTCCATTTTCATTGCTGCTTTCACAGCCAGGCTCCTGGCATTCCTTCAGGCCACAAAAGCACAGCAGTATGTGGACAACTACATTGAGGAGAACGATCTCTCTGAGGTCACACTTCCTCCAGAAATTGAATATTTCACTTATGGTGAGTTCAGTTCTGCAAAACAGATTTGATCATAGGAAAGCTTGAAGCATGCACTAGCATTTAGAAACCTCTCTTTACCCTAAAGCTAAATTTGACCCCCTTGATTTTAACCATTTGCACGTTGTATTTTATTGTTGGCTAATTACACAGCAGATAAAATGTTGATGTGGGTTTTTTTTTGTTCAGTTGTTTGACAGTTACTCACATTCATAAACATCTATCAGCATTTCCTCCTAARGGGAGTGTGCTGGCCCTGTAAAGGTCTGCTTGAGTAGAATAAAAGTACTAAATGCTTATTGCAGTGCAGAAATTGTCATTAAAGGTGTGATAAATCTGTACTTGCAACACAAGTAATGCTGCTGACAKTGTATTTTAGGATGTGCTTTATGAGCTTCAGTATATTTTAACAGCAGACTTGGTTTTGTTAATACCTTARTTACAGTATAACCAATCTGAACCTGAAGATATGTAAATACATATACGTACATGTAAAAACACACAGTATTTTGATATAAATATGTTTTAATTCGGTGTTCCTATGCTAGGATAGTGCATGAATTCACATAGTAATTTAGGAATTTCTGGATAACTCAATTGTTCCTGTGCATGTTGTATGTAAAACCCACAATTCTATTTCTTTTGAGGTAATTGGCAAAAATCTTTATGATCACTATGGGAACTAGGTTATATCCTGCAAAAAGCAAAAGCTTGCTGTGACTAATAAAATTATTCATCAGCTAGCACTCAACTTCCTATCAATAAAACACCAAATAGGAATAAATTTTCTGACTTTAGCATAGTGCTTAATGGGAATGCTTACATACAGGCATRTTAAGAAAAATAATGAGGAATTATTCTATGGCTCAGGTTAAAATGCAAACTGTAGAAGAAAATGTCATGTTTCTTCAAGCAGAAGGGARTGTAACTCATATTCATCATTTGTGACTTAAATGAAAGAGGAATAGAGCAGCAACTATTAAACCCTTCAAATATTTGTCTCAACTAAATTCAGACATGTTAATGGAAAAATCCTATCAAGGTTTATTCCTCAACATTGTGATAAATGAGTAACCCCTGTATTTCGTATCTTCCAGCTAGAGATAAATGGCTCCCATCTGATCCTCAGATAATATCTGAAGGCCTTTATGCAATTGCTGTTGTTCTCAGCTTTTCTCGGATCGCGTACATCCTGCCTGCAAATGAAAGTTTTGGGCCCTTGCAGATCTCACTGGGAAGAACTGTTAAAGACATCTTCAAATTTATGGTCCTTTTTATTATGGTATTTCTTGCATTTATGATTGGAATGTTCATACTGTATTCCTACTACCTTGGAGCTAAACTAAACCCGGCCTTCACAACGTAAGTAAGAAGTTTCACTTTAAATAAAAAGCCAATATGAAACTTTCAGGTTTTTCACTAAGGTACCAAAGTCTGCAAGATATTGTGTGCTCTCTSTTAGCATTAAAATCAAAATGAACACCTCAGAAAGCAGAATACAAAAGACCAATTGTTCCCTGTTTGTATCGTGGAAGCTTTCATTTCAGCCTAAAATAATTTTAACCTGTATATTATTTCAGTCACGCAGACTTGTGGGCAATCAATTGCAAGAAAATATTACTTGATATAAAATACCTTTCTAGTTGCTATTGTTCTGCATGTATTGTTGCAGCTCTATTAGCCATGATGGATAGGTGGAGCACAGAGGARAAATGGAAAGTGCTGTGAAAAATGTTTTCTTGCATGTTTGTTGTTTTGATCAGTGCACTACAAACCTGATCCARAGGAAAATTAATTGAAGTTGTTTATTAGTCACAGTATACACAATTTATATATTATTTGTGTAGTTAGTAATAATGTCTTTCTCTTTCTTTTTCCTACAGAGTGGAAGAAAGTTTCAAGACCTTATTTTGGTCAATATTTGGCTTGTCTGAAGTAACCTCTGTTGTCCTCAAATACGATCACAAGTTCATCGAGAACATTGGTTATGTTCTTTATGGCATATACAATGTAACGATGGTGGTGGTTCTGCTCAACATGCTGATTGCTATGATCAACAGTTCATATCAAGAAATTGAGGTGGGCTCTGTTCTCAGGTTGTTCTCTTTTGTTGTGCTGAAAAAAGGGCAGAGTTAATAGGATTTGTTTCAGTGAGCACATCTTGATATGCAAAAGTACCAAGAAGAGATTACCACGGTAAAAGATATCACAAAACATGTAAAATAGGGCTGACTTCATCTGACAACTCAGCCAAGCTGCAGAACCTCACAGGATTTAAACAAGTGGTTTATCTTGTGCCATGTACATGTTATATTCGGCATCCAACTCCAATTTTAAAAAAGCCAGAAAATTTAGAGTAATGAAGATACCTGGGTTTCAAAAATAAGTCTCAGGTTGCTGTAAGGGAAGTACAAATGTATTTATAGTGCCAGCTTTCCAGACTGTGAGTTCAAAGTGTACTGCATTCACACAGATGCAGGCACACACCCACACAAACAGGAAGAAGGATTATCCAAGACACAGTGTACAAATGCATATGTCATTYCCAGTCTTTTCAGTGAGTTCTGGGAAATGTTAGGGACTTCAGCTTGAGAAAACTGGTTATAACCCAGCCTTAGAATACTTCAGTCAGAATGTATTAGGACAAAATAAGTTTGTCTGTATTTAAYACAATTTCTTCATGACAACTAAGTTTGTATTTTCTATAGTCCATCGTAAATCAGACTTACTTGTCCTGGTTATATAAAAAGCTGTGAGCACTACCATTTTAAGCCATTTTTTTGCCTTGAGTCTAGTACTTCAACACTTGTGCAAGTACCAAACCCACGTGACCACTTTCATAAGAAAAACAAGACTCTGAAAAMCACTGAAAGTTCCACTTTAAATAGCAAGGAGTTTATATGTTGGCTTTCAYTCGGTGCAAAAATGATGCTTGTTTAAATGCTTCATGTGCTTGAACTAAGYAGTCTCAATGAAATGTTGCCATAAAGAGACAAATGAAATTTGGTTAGAAAAGACTAAGTGTTTGCATGTCTGCAGAACTGCTTGAAGTCTTACTAGCAAGAAAAAAACATTTTATGTAAAACCAGAAATATATTTAAAAGCAGTTTCATTTGAAGAAAGCTTTGCATTCCATAAAAACCAAGAAYATTCTGTTTTTATTTCCCAACACAGGATGACAGTGATGTAGAGTGGAAGTTTGCTCGTTCTAAACTCTGGTTRTCATATTTTGATGATGGGAAAACATTACCTCCACCCTTCAGTCTTGTACCAAGCCCCAAATCTTTTTTCTATTTCATCATGAGGATCATTAACTTTTCCAAGTGCAGGAGGAGACGGCTACAGAAGGACATTGAAATGGGAATGGGCAACTCCAAATCTAGGGTAGGTTCTGAGATATTTTCCTTGCAGTGAACAATTGTGTGTCCACTCCAGCAGTCTTCTTTTCTTTTAAGYTTTAGGCTATAATCTGTGCTTCTGATGATATTACAGTGATTAATAATTTCTATTAATAGATCTGTATTTCAGAGTGACTAAACACACTGCATAAAACAAAAAATAGCTGTAAATTTTATTAGAAAATCCAATTAATGGAAAAACACATTGAAAACAAAAATTGCTGAGTATTCAAAGATGCAGATAATTCCCACAGGGAATAACTTAAATATTGAATCAAGATGCTTTTAGCCTTCATTAGAAAAAAATTCAGCTCAGGGTAAAAGAAGGAGGAGGGTTAAAAGAAGGGTAAATTAGCTTCATTAGAAAAAAAATTTAGCTCAGGGTAAAAGAAGGACAGAAAACTTTCTCCTTTTCCTGTTCCAGTGAAAGGAAAAGTGTGGTCAGTATGATAGTTCACTTCCTGCTGTCAAAGCTTGTTCTAAGCAAAAGACAACTGAAAAGAGGTGGGAGTGGCAATAATAATCTTCATAATTTCTGAGTTTGGGTATCTAAATCTTCTTTACAAATATGAATGAAATGCAGTGTCACAATGCACTTGTGAGAATTAGGTAACAATTCCCCTAGTTTCACTGATGGCAAGGTGGGATATAGACAGGTTAAAGAGGATACATGTGGCTTTATGTATGACTTAGGCTCAAGGCCCTGTGTATTGCCAAGACTGAAAGCAATATTTTGTAAATAATTTGTATTTGTTTTATTGTAAATGAACAGAAACTGATTTCTCATCAAATTATTAGCTAAAATTATTAGCATTTAAAAAAAAACCCCGGAAAAACACAACATATAATGCAAGGCAATCTTATTTTTCTAAAATAATACTCTGATATAGTGACTATGGAAAGATCCCAAACATGTCTAAAGAAAAAGAATAATGGAACTGTATCCTAACTGTGAATTCCGTAATTTATTCTAATTTTGTCTTATTYCTTCCTAGTTAAACCTTTTCACTCAGTCAAACTCCAGAGTTTTTGAATCCCACAGTTTTAACAGCATTCTCAATCAGCCAACACGGTATCAGGTAAGTAAGTACATATGGTTATCACTGTTCTGAATAATAGAATTGTGAGAAGATTCTAGCAGAATTTTGTATTTCAAGTACATTTTGCCTTCACCAGATAAAGAAAACCTCCAGTAGAATTCAAACTAGGATGCTCCTTGAAAAAAAAGAGAGTTATTGTGTTCAAGCCCCATGATTTGAAACATTTCAAAACTAGCTCATGCAGTAATTAAAAATGTTTTTGGTGTCCCAGTTGGGAAAGTGTGAGGAGCCAACATCTGAAAGTGGTTTCTGGGGAAGGTATGTGGAAGCTGACTAAGTTGGCTGGTTCCCTTCCTTTCTCAGCATGCCCCCAGAAAAGCCCATGTGAGGCAACTGCTCTACCTGGGGCTGTACACTCTTTCATTTGTGTGACAGAGGGAGTTAAATAAAAATGAATAATGTGTAATTATATAAGCTTACCTGATTATATAACTGTTTTAATCTGGCAGCAAATAATGAAGAGACTGATAAAACGTTATGTTCTGAAAGCACAAGTGGACAAAGAAAATGATGAAGTCAATGAAGGTAAGAAAGAGACTGGCTTTGCAATATTCAGAGAGAATTTTTTTCATGTCGTATTAGGAACCAGTATTACAGTGAAGCATGGGGGGTTTTGAGTGAAAAGAGGGATTATTTCTATTTTACATGTACTGAGGCTTAGACAGTAATGGAAGTATACTTATGTCATCAAAAAAAAAAGTAGAACTGAGAAATAATAAGGGCCCCATTTTACAGATAGAAAATAAGAGCACAGACATAATGCACAAAGGAAATCTGTGAAGGAGACAGAGTCCTAATCAGAGTTGCAGGACATCTTTTTCTCCATTTTATTCAAGTGAACACTCAATTACACACAATTTACCACTTTGCACCATCAACTACTTGTCTTGCCTTCCTTCATAAAGCCAGGAGGAATAATCACCAGTGAAGCTGCCCATCATTAAACAGAGCTCCACAGTCAGCTGCATGCTGATAATAAATGACAAATGTAACCACTATTTTAGTGGGAGWCATTTTGAGAAACAATGGACCTGAGCTCCCTTGCAGCTGGGAGAGGTGCACACCGTAACTCACCACTGGGATGAGGTCAGGACAAATGTTGTCCTCCTTCCTATAACCTTCCAGGTGCTCTGGGCAGATCCCCAGATGAAAACTCTAGCTAGAATGTTATTGAGCAATAAAGTGATGGACAGCCTGGGGTCAGAAGATGTTTTACTGCAGCATCAGGCAGCTGTGTGCATATGTGACATGAACGGCCTGAAAGGGCTGCTTAGTTCTCTGCTAAGGCAGCAAAGCTTCTGTTTTGCTCCTTAGTTGCTCTCTGCTTACCTATAACTCTCTGCAGCGAGAAGCAGGGAGCAAAAAAGATTAAATTAAATCCCACTCTGTGCCTTCAAAAGGCAGCATTGTGGATTGACTGTTTTCCTGACACCTCCTCCTCCTATGTGACTGTACAGAGCTGTGATTGTCAGTGACAAAAGCAGAGAGGATCCTAAAAGCGAATCCTCTGAGTGTGCCTCTCTCCTGAATTCCCACTGCTTTCCTTCTGTTCCTGCTCTGTGATGTGGGAAATCATCTGCCTAGTGACTGATGAAAAGACTGTTCTGCCACCAGCAGTGCCAAGCCTTTCCAGATCCCTGATGCCACTTTGGTGCTGGCATAGATGTATTTAAATTAGCAAGACAGTGCAGAAGAACCACAGTTTGCTGACATCAGAGTTCTGGCTTTGTCACCAGTTTTTGTAGGGCAAAGTCCACTTTGAGCAGGGCAGGTAACCCCTGAATTTCACTTTTCAGCTTCACAGCAAAGTCAGTGCTTAATGTGTCATGAGCATCTAAAACACAGACCCAGCCTCCAAAGACACAGTTTTTGAAGTCTGTGTTAATCTAAATAGAAAACTTCAGCATTTCTCTGTACTACAACTATTTTAACTGAAGTCTAGGGACATGTCCCTGTTCTGCATCACTAGAGAATTTAGGTGCATCTTCACACACTTGTATTTCATACATGACAAATAATTTCCAGATACCAGAATTTACATCCATCACACTTGCTGGAAGAACCATATCTGAAGATTTTAAAAAGCTTTTGCTCTTGAACTGAATATCCTACAATGGAAAACATGGCTGCTGCTTATTACAAGCCTAGTCTTGACAGTTGTTTTGATTAAAATGCATTTTGTTTATTTGTGTCAAATTGTAACCTAATTTTAAATTGGTTGACTTTTTCTAATTCCAAGGATATGGGTAAGGAAGAGGAGAGAGACTCAGAAGCTGTGAGTTTTACTGCCAGCTTTGCCACACTTTTCCTGTGCGATCTTGGCACATCCCTTCAGAAGAAAAAACCTTTCTTTTCCTTTTCTCTTTAAAAAGGGGACACTAATATTTACCAGCTGTTCAGCACTGTTGCTGTGATTAATTCATTAACCTTTGTACAGCACTTTGTGGATTTCTGATTTTCTGTATACATGTGGAGCACAATGTGAGACTTCAATGGGCTGTTAAAATTCCTTTGGTACTATTTAGGGATGGAGACACACATCTCATTGAGAATGAAGAAGATGTAAATCTTCCTGACCCATCCTGCACCTGCTTTTATGAACATTTTGGGATGATAGTCTGAAGTAGGCACTGATGTGAYTCAACAGAAGGGTATTGAATGAATGTTAAACTGTGCTAACAAGTGTTTCTTTCATTATTAATACAGGTGAATTAAAGGAAATCAAACARGACATCTCCAGTCTTCGCTACGAACTGTTGGAGGATAAGTCCCAAGCAACAGAAGAGTTGGCAATTTTAATACATAAACTCAGTGAGAAACTAAATCCTAATATGCTGAGATGTGAATGAATCAACAAAGGAACCGTGGCTTCGASTACAGCACAACTATTTATTGGCAATAATATTTCAGTATCTTATACTTGAAAAAATGTATTGTAGATTTTTAGCACTAAATAACTTTATGTACAGCTTCTCTGGAATTTAGTCTTAGGAACTTTTATTAACTCACGACAAAAAGATTGCTGTCTTCATTTTAATTGTCTAAAAGCAAGAACTATCATAACATTTTTTTTTGCATTTATGCATTAAAAAGGTATAATGGTATCGATTGCTGATATTTTAACAGGTTTRTGACTACATATGGAGAATTCCTTGCACTAAATTTGCAAGACAAAAATTAACAGATACAGCGTAATACTCTGTTCCTTGCAGTGTCCAGGTACAAAATAGGATTTTTCATACTACAATAAACCAACTAGAGATGAGTGGAGGATTACGTGAAATCTTTGTTCTTTATTAGTGATGCTAATAATGCKTATATAAGCCCAGAACTCATGGTTATGACCACAAGGAGTTGCTGAAAAGCAGGTGAGTGCGAATGCAATGGCAGTTTAACATGTCTGTRTATACCCGTACACGCACCGACCCTTTAATTGTGTTTACTCTGGGAAGTGTAAAGAATTATTTTTGTAACTCAGACTCCATGCAGGGTGGGTATTTTGGCCAATACCGGCTCCGGTGTTTCGTTGTTAAATAAAGCATTCCTCTTGCACGGTGGTTCGGCACCGAGCTCGGGATTCCCCTCAGGGACGTTCCCGAGCGCTCCCGCCCCTGGGGCGTTCCAGCCAATCACAGCGCCCGTGTGCCCCAAGCCCCGCCCCCCGCCCGCCCAGCCAATGGGAGGCGGGCTCCTGGCGGGGGTTGCCGCGGTGACGGGCGGCGGGCGCGCCGTGCCCGCGGGAAGAGCGCGCGTCCCGCGGGAGCGATGGAGCCCAGCCTGGCACGCGTGGATTACCTGCAGGTGGGCTCGGCACTGCCCCGACACTGCCCCGACACTGCCCCGACACTGCCCCGGCACTGCCCCGGCAGCGGGGTGAGAAGCCACGGCCCGCCCGGGTCTGAGGGGCGGCCGCACGGCGGGGCCTGCGATCGGCCGAGGCGCGTCCCGGTGCGCCGGGCCCCGCTCAGGAGCGTCTCTTCCACAGGTGGGAGTCACGGCGCAGAAAACCATGAGGCTGCTGCCCGCCTCCGGGAAGAAGGCCACGCAGAAGGTACCGGCTGGTGCAAGGCTTCGCTGCCTCTGCTGTCCTGTACCCGATCCTATCGTTAATCATCTTCGGAGTTTCCTTAGATACAGGACGTCAGACGGGAAGACCGTGGAACCGCATTTTTGGGGTTTGGAAGGCCTTTCTCCTGAAAAAAAACACAACCGAATTTGTGATTGGAAAGCTTTCAGAACCAGGAAGGAGTTTTTGTAGCTTACGGCGTTGCTGAAACCACAAGGGAGTTCTTCCAAATTCCTCTATTTTGGTTTTACTAAGGYGTAAGACTAGAGGAAATGGCCAGAAGCTGAGACAGAGCAGATTCAGATTTGATATTAGAAAAAATATTTTCCTGTTAGGATGGTCAGGCATTGCAATGGGCTGCCCAGGGAGGTGGAGGARTCACMATCCCTGGAGGTGTCTRAGAGGTGTCTGKAKCTGRCACTGGGTGCTGTGGTTTAGGAGTTACAGTAATAATGACAGCTTGATGGTTGGATTTGATATTAAAGTTCTCTTCCAACCGTGATGATTCTGTGATTACGAAATACTTATTTTKAAGTTTTTCTTAATATAAGTTGGAATTAAGGGAGCCTAGTTAGAGAAGCTAAATAAAAATAACAATTCTTTTTTTTTCCTTCAATAATAAAATCTCAGTATGAAAATAAACTCTTCACAAATACGCCTTCACCTCATGGTTGCCAGCATTTACAAGGAAAAGGAAAAGCATTTACAAGAAGTAGGAAAAGGATTTTAAGTGCCTGTACTTGAACTGCTGTACATTGTCCTACCTATAGCACTTTATACAGATTTCTAAAGCATACTCTCATATTTAATTAAGTATTCTGGAATTTGGAGTCCTTCAGTATATGAAAATATCATTAGTATTATAATAGAGGGACTGTTTACAATAGCATGTAGTGACAGGACAAGGGGGAATGGCTTTAAACTTCAAAGAGAGTAGGCTTAGATTAAATATTAGGAAAAAATTCTTAGTGAGGGTGCTGAGGCACTGGCACAGGTTCCCCAGGGAAGCTGTGGATGTCCCATCCCTGGAAGTGTTCAAGGCCAGGTGGGATGGGGCTTGGAGCAACCTGGTCTAATGGGAGGTGTCCCTGCCCATGGCAGGGAGCTGAATTACCTTTAGGGCCCCTTCCAACCCAAACCATTGCGTGATTCTTTGAATACAGGAAAAGCATTATTTAAAAACACAGTTATGTAATAAAAAAATAACAATTTATTRTACTTTTGAAGGTGGTTGTTGGAGATCAGGATGGGGTCATTACGTGTTTTGGCATAAAAAAGGGGGAAGCTGTGGTAAGTGGAAATGTTCCATTTAAAATTTTATTTTTGAAATATTCTTCCCAGTGAACTTTGAAAGTCCATTTTTTATTGACATGGTAAATAAGATAMCTGTGGAAGGTGTCTAGGCAGAGCTGTGGACTGATACCTAACTGTGGTGAGGGCATGCTGATGTCAAGTCTGGTCACACACAGGGTCCTCCACAGTTTCAGACTCAGACACKAATGTGGATCATCACAAAAAAAGTAATTTCCACACCTTCTGCACTTTGGTTAAGTTGGGCTGAAGTCTGTTCACATGTACAGTTACTGTGACGGGACAAAAGCCTGCAGAGATTCATTAAATCACCTTAGGGATTTGGACAGACTGATTGCTTTGTATGTCCAGCTCAATAAAAAATTATTTTATTTCATAGGTTTTCTTTTCCCCTCCAGGAAGTTCATGGTTACCTCATAAGGATTCTATAGCAACACAAATCTATGTACACTTYTGGAATAAGAGTGCAATATATGAGAAAGAGAGAGTGTGTGTGTTGTTCTTTAAAAAAAAAMCAAAACACAAAAGAGCTGACAGTATTCATCATTCCCATGGGTAAATAATACTGAAGTAATGAAGTCTTAACCTATTACCTTTTAAAGCTTTTTATATTTATTTACTTWTAAAATGCATTATTGCTCTTTGATTCTGACGATGAATGTCCAGATCATTTTTGTCTCTGTACAACCCGTCACATCTTAGTTTTGCCAGAAAGCAAATTTAAAGTAAAGCAAATTAATGTAAAGCAAATTAATGTAAAGCAAATTTATTACACTTCATATTAAAAGATTGTAATAAATATTATATTGTGATGATGAAAATTGCTTTTCTGTTGACAGCCAGTGTTCAAGACGCTGCCTGGACAAAAAATCTCAAGACTGGAGCTGGGAGGAGCTCTTAATACACCACAAGAGAAAATTTTTGTGGCTATAGGATCTGAAGTCAGAGGTTTCACAAAAAGAGGGAAGCAGTTTCTTTCCTTTGAAACGAACCTTACTGAAAGCATCAAAGCTATGTATGTATGGCATGTTGCAATTTTTAAGAGCCCTAACAGATTGTTGATTTATGATTTTGGGAAATGATTTTAAACATATTGTGTAGGCGACACTAAGTGCCAGTCCAGCTTCAGTTTGTGCTGCGACCTGTAGCAGGAATTTGGGATATCATGGGGAATTGAAATTATAGGGGGAATGGGGAGAGGTCTGGAGGCACTCACAGTAGTGCAAAATCTCAGTGTGCAGAGCGAAGGTGTTGCCACAATCCTTTCCATATGCCCTTCCTGTGGCAGAAAAGGAMCAWTTTTTTTGYTTTTCTTACTGAATTGTGTTGTAARATATTGCCCCAGATAAATCAGCTTGAGATGAATTAATATCGTAAAAAATACAGTAATGAAATTTCCATAAAGATATTCTTAGGGATTTACCTGAAGACAAARTAGAAATGTGAGAGCTACAGAAACCATATGGTTTTAATATTTATTCACAAGGAACTTTTAAAGCTGCAACAGCTTCCATGGCCCCATAATTCCTTGGAGCTGCAAGCATAGTAARGCATAAAAGCCTCTTTTATAAAAGACTCTTGCTGCAGTAAGATTTCACAGGGACTGTTTTCTTTTCCTCAGGTACATTTCAGGAGCAGATCTCTTTCTCTGTGCAAGCTACATCTATAACCACTACTGTGACTGCAAGGACCAGCACTACTTCCTGTCAGGAGATAAAATCAATGATGTGCTCTGCCTTCCTGTAGACAAAGTGAAATGCATCACGCCGGTGCTCGCCTGTCAGGACAGAGTCCTCAGGGTTTTACAGGTCAAAATGCTTCTCTGTTTATGTTTATGTATTGATGTTGTGGAATTGGACTGATTATTAAGGGAATCAGCATATCAGCATGGCTTGAACATCATTAGGATCAGTGTATTGTGCCTTGCTTGGCAGTGTTGYTGCTGGTGCATTCCTTTTCTTTTGTTTTTTTAAAAGAAAATCATTGTCATAAACTTGCAAAAAATGAGGATTAATAGAMCCACTATAAACAGGCTTTGGAATTCATGGGTGGAAGTAGATGATAAATAGGTCCCTTCTAACTAAAAGTGCTCACATACACATTTAATTTCCTTAAGTCTTTATCACTTTGGAAATTCTTGCTCTCATAAGTTACTGTTATGACAAGTTTGAGTGATACTAAGTGGTTTAACAAATTAAATTACCAGATGAATTCCTGGATCATTTGTAATAACAACACATTTCAAGAGTCCTATGTTCTGTTTCTACAGACTTCACCCTGGTTTTGTCTTAGAAAGTTCTCCCATAGGAGTAAATCTTATGTGTTACTATGATAATAATTATGTCCATGTGAGAGTTTKATTTGGTTTGTGGTGTTTTGGGGTTCTTTTTTTGTTATTTTTCTTGGTTGGGATTTTTATTCAAACTCATTAAGGATAGTTCTCTTTGTCTTCAGGGATCTGATTTAGTGTACGAAGTAGAAGTTCCTGGACCACCTACTGTTCTTGCTCTGAGCAATGGAAATGGGGGTAACAAGATTTTGAATGTACACATAATAATATTATTTAACTATATTTTTTAAGATTTTATAGCTTTGTTTATTATTTTGTCTTGATTTTTAAGCTGATGTTCAAAATGCAGCAGAAAGCTGACTATGTGAGGTAATTTTTTACATATAAATAGACATGACTGTTTACATATAAATAGATATGACTGTTTACATATAAATAGATATGACTGTTTCAGACAGTTTTAAATTCACATTTAATTGAAGGCCTCTTACAGCAATGGTGGGATATAAGGGGTCTTACTGTGTAAATACAAACTGGACTTTTGGGGGCCTTGTCCAAGTTTTGAGGTTGTGTTTCTCTTACTCATGGTTTTCCATAACTGGAATACATGGATGAATAAGAATATTGAGTAGAGCTGACATAAACTAAGACTGGAARGTTCAAACTTAAAATAGTTTGATCATCCTTGTTGCTAATCTGCTCTAACCTCATAGAAAKCGCTTTAGGATGTTAATCTGGTGCTTAATTTAGTTTCAGTTAAGATTGTGTGACAAACCTCCAGAGCTGGTTTGGAAAAGTAAATCTTAATTGCTGAAATTTTGGCACAACATTCACTGTTGCATGTGTGTTCTGAATGAATTTCTCTGTTTTTCTTCTGTAAAGTCCACTGAATGGCCTTTAGATTTCATCCACCTTTGCTGAAATATATAGAAATGGATTCTTAGTGGTTTTTAGGCAGAATTCCAGTGCAGGGATGCAGCCATACACAGAATAGTGATAGCCATGAAGAAATAATCAGGACAGGTGCAGTTTTCATGGATTTCTTTGGGGGTTTGAAGCCTGACAGTTCTCTTGCACATCACTTATTTAGTGTTTTCCCTTGAGCTGTAACTACACAACATTTTTTAATTGGTGTACCCAATTTTGTCAATTCTTAATTCAGTTTTTTTGTTTAGGTGATTCAGGGGAAGAAATTGTGTATGGAACTTCAGATGGGAAACTGGGTCTCACYCAGATTACTGGTACCAAGGCAATACCAAGGTGGGAAATTGGAAATGAAAAGAAGAGAGGAGGTATGTGTCTCAGTGTCTCTGTTTAGATTTCCAGCATATCTGAGGCTTTGTTACAAGTAGGATAATCAGGAAATCTTATTCATAGATAACTGTGGAGGCATATAGTGATAATGTCACTATGTGGTAGCAATATGAYTAAGGTCTCTTTCATTCTTCTGATTTTCTTACCAATAATTCTAATCACTGTGTCTTGCTTTGGGCTTTGTGTTCATATTATTTCCGGTAGTTTAGCATCCTTTTGTTTTGAAAGTATTTTTAAAGTGGTGTTTGTAAAACAGCRTTGACTCAAATATGATTGCTTGAGATGTTTATCATTTTTCTAAGTGTTTGTATATTTGGCAAATATACCTGCCAGATTTATCAGATGKTCAGTGGTTTTAAGGTCTCTGAAGAGTCATAATAAGGGGTTTTGTCTGAATAGGTCTCCTCTGCTCAAAATTTTCCCAGTTTTAACCTTGGTTTATGCAGCATCTGTTAGCCCATACTGAGAAGGAGAAAATCAGGAATGGAATGTATAAATATGTTTTTATTTGATTATAAGAGTTATCACCACATTATTTTCTTTAAATGCTTCCTAGTATGTCCTTAGTCTTTAACMTTGCACCTGAAGCACAGGGGAGGGACTTCACCCCTCTAGGGGACTCATCCAGAAATCTCATTATTAACACCTTAAAAGCTGCCCAGGAATCTCTTTCCATGTAACTTGAGTGTGGCCTGTGTATAATTGTGTCATAAAGTAATAAAGATGAAGCAAATGGCTTTGTTTTCTTCTTCATTAGGCATTCTGTGTATTGATAGTTTTGACATTCTGGGAGATGGAGTTAAGGAACTACTCGTTGGACGAGATGATGGAATGATAGAGATCTATAACTTTGAGAGTGCTGACGATCCTGTCCTTCGACATGATTATGTAAGTCCACATCCTTCATACTCTGCTGGAAAAAAACATTTAAAAAAAATTAAAAAACAATCTGTATTTTAAAGCTTGCATGATCATTACTGCTTAAATACATGGTTTGTTTTTAATTTATGAGGTTTGTAATGTTGGCAACATGAACTTGAGAGCAGTATGGAAACATGTAAGAATCAGAAATTGAAGTAGTCCTGATCTGAGCAAAAATAAAAATAGAGAGTAGAGAGTGTGTGTTAAAGTTTTGACTCCTGGATGAAACTTAATACAGAGCTTCTCTCTCAGTGAAAAAACTGAGAATGTTGTATGTAGTCTGTGATTTACAGATTATTAAATGGAAACTGTCAGGACTTCAATGAGCATAATTACTTTGATTATCAATTGTTTAAAATAGTAATTGGATCCCAAGTGATCATTTCACTTCATATGGCTAATTCGTGCTGGAAAAACATTGTCTATCAGCACCTTGCTTTAAACTTTTTTTTAATGTGTTTATTATGTGGTGTAGAATCTCTAAAAACTTCTAACAAGAGTGCAGTGACATTTGCCTCTGCTTGATTGTTTATTTGAAGGCTTTGTCAGAGAGCATTGCATCAATCCAGGGTGGCTGTGTGGGAAAAGAGGGCTTTGATGAAATTATAGCAGCCACATACTCAGGTAAGCTTCACATCAATTCACATCACTGGTGTGTGGTGAGGGGATAAAGTGAAGCAGTTATCACATCCCTTAAAATCTTTTATTCTGATTGGAATCAGAACAACATTTTGTTGAAAAGATCTCTTCTAATTTAATATTTACACTTTAAAAAAATGTTTCCTACACTTAAGCTATGGGGATTTTATATTTTAAGATACTGGCTGTATTTTGGTGTAAACTGCTGCCTTACTGTGATGAAATACTGATTATGTCTGAAGGAATTTTTAATGATTTTTTTTAATATTAAAAATATTGATAGACAAGAATGTTTTTCTTTTGTTTTTCTGTCTTTTACATAATTCCATTCCTTTTCAGCTTCACAGAGCTTTACATGGGGTTGATTTGGCTTTTAAGAGAATGTGAAGCTCCCCCATGTGAGGCATCTCAGTATTTCCCCTATAAGATTTGAGCTCTTGGCCTGAATTTAACAGAGGTCACGATAAACCTGCTGCATATGACAGCTACTGGGAGCTAAAATATTGCCAATTCTCCATCTTTACCTACCTTCAGTGCTCAAATTTAACCTGTTGGAACTTCTTGTAATGAAAATCCCATGATTTGGCAAGATGCAATCCTCAGTGAGTTCCTGAGATATAATGATGTTCCAAGTACCTCTTTTAAAGTCTTTGMGTAATCCAAAGGCTCTCATACCTGACCTCATATGAGTTTTGGTATGATTGGCCAGTACTATTACAGCCTAAGTCCTTTGTGGCTTCTTTTAATGGGAATGTTCTAAAGATCCATGGATCAAAGAAGGAAGAGAAAAAGTGAAAGTCTGTGTTCCCTGTGGGCTTTCCAAGGAAAACCCTGGTAGGATGTGCACTAGGCTGATTTTGGCAGTTCACTAGAGCTATAAACACCCATTCAAGTCTGCATATGCCTGAAATGTGAGAATATAACCAATTAGTATTTGATTTTATAAATAAATGTTACTTAATAAGCAAAGTATAAGGTTTTTTTTTTAACCAACAGCATTCAATCTCCAAGCTCACTGAGCAGCATACAGTTTACTACAAACACATTGCACAGCTTTGGTTCTTCAGCTATAGTGCTGCCAATAATTCAAGGTTTTGTCAGAAAAAGAGAGGTGATAAAAAATCCAAATGCTCAATTAAAAACTGTCACAGAGGGATTTATTGCTCAAAGTAATTAATGAAAAGGAGGAAGTAACATTTTCCAATTTAAGAATGAAACCCATTAAAAATGATGCAGAGTGTTTAGGATTAATCCCACAGAAAAGGATTAAATTAGGCTTAATTCTCACTGCCCAGTATGTGGAACAAACATCASACATACAACAGCTGAGTGTAGAATTTTCTTTTTAGCTTACAAGGAATATAAAYTTCATATATTGGTTTAGGCTGGCTGACAGGACTGACTACAGAACCTGTCCATAGAGAAGGTGGATCAGGTGAAGAACTAAAATTAAGTCAAGAAATGCAGAGCAAGATTTCATCCTTAAGGTAATTCCACTAGAAAGAAATTTAAATGGAAGAATTGAAATGTTAAAAGCTGAAATGTCATCYCTCCTTCCTATCTCACTGGATTTTCTGTATCATTAATATATCTAGAAGTAGAATCAAATCTTTTCAAAGTAGAAGTATCAAACCTTTTCAAAGTAGATATGAATAGCAGCCTCATTTCTCATTTTTCTATCTTGCCTTCACATGATGATGTCTTTCTTCCTCAGTATCAGCAAGATAAGATTCCCTTTTTCTGTGCTGCTCTGTAGCTTCTAAATGATGGCAKGAAAGAAGTCACCACCATATTATTCAAAATGCATTGTACTCTGCTTGTCTTGTGTCTCAAGAAACCTCTTTGGCAAGGAGCATGTAAAAAACATGTTCATATGATAGAGTTTATAGTTTATCTTTGCTAAGTGTGTGGGAGGGGAGTTATCAGTCCCTTCTGTCTGGAAAATTGAAGACAGGAGATAMCCATGATTGCAAGTTTAATATACTTAATTTCTAGGCTAGCATTGATATTTGCCTCTTTTAAAGACATTATGGGTGATTTCCCTTTTCTAGGAATGAATTGGAACAATTGCAGATGAAAGTGCTTCAGGAACGGGAGAAATACCAGCAGTCCTCTCAGTCCAGCACTGCAGTTTCCTCAGTWCCTGCATTCAGTGTGAATGACAAGTTCACACTGAACAAGGATGATGCCAGCTACAGCCTCATCTTGGAGGTGCAGACAGCTATAGATAATGTCCTGGTGCAGGTCAGTGGGGKCTCTGTTCTTGTTGGCTTTCTTGGTGCATAAATAAAACACTCAGAGAGTTTCTAGCACAAAAAGCCAAGTTACAGCACGTTCACTGCATGTTTTTTTAAAAGTCTGAATTGTTGCATGAGGGAACTGAAGTGTTGAATGTTGCAATATTGAGCTAYCTGCTGTAAGTACTTGTTATGGAACAAACACAACAGATTTTTATGGAGCAGAGCAATATTACATTTCCAAAATTGACCAAATGGGCAGCTGTCACAGAAGGTTTCTTTRCAACTTTGTGTTTGCTTTTGCATGTCACACGGATTAAATCTGAAATGAGGTGCACATTCTCACTCACCAGTTAAGTACCCTCTGTGCTTAACAGAGAAAAAATAATTTTAGAATGTTCTGGGCCACCCGTGCACTTTCAGWGTGGAACAGCATCTGATTTGTGTGCAGCTGGGGACAAATATTCCTGCCCATCACAGCAACTTTAATTAATTATTCCTCCTACCATATCAGCTGAAATTAATGTCATCTTTGCTAGTCAGAATGAGTAGCAGTATTGAATTACCTTCCTTTGGGAAATGCATGAGGAGGAAAACGTGACAGGGAGGAATTTGTGAGGCAAGTTTGCTACAACAAATGGGAAAGAACTGTAGGATTTTATTTTTCACTTCTTAATAAAAATCCCATTTTTATTAAGGATGTTACAGAGCAATGCTAAGCTACAGCTTATTTGTATCTGATGTTTCCATAGCTAAATGGGGAATAATGAAATGATTTAATCTACCTTTCATGTCTGAAAGACAGTTACAGATTTTACATTGAAGTTGTAAGCCAGCCCCTCAGGAGTTCAGGACTCTGTAAGAGAATAAGGGAAAGATCATCATGTTACTCCATGATTAAGTAGTAAGCTGCATGTCTGTTAGGCTTTTGCCTCTCAGATGAAGCAATCTTCTTGCCTCTCCCTTATTAAAAAGATTGATGACAGCTAGAGGATAAATACACTAGGAGCTGCTCAGGAACATAAGCTCTTTATTTTCCCTTCCTCGTGTGTTCTGCAGAGTGATGTCCCACTAGACCTGCTGGATGTGGATAAAAATTCTGCTGTTGTTAGCTTTAGCAGCTGTGATTCTGAGGTGAGTGAAAYAGAGGTGATGTCTGTAGAGATGGCGTGATGGAAACTCTTATTACTGTGTAGTAAAAATAGAGCTTGGATTTATATATCTGTGATTTTAAATACATTCTATTAAACTACTCATCTAGTGATCGTGGAGAGCACAAATACTGCAGAATTAGGAGTTAAAGGCACCTAAATAGTTGCAAAAATATCTGCTCTCTTAATGTTTTTTTTGTTCCTGAGGGGGTTTTGAGAGAYACATTCAGTATTGCTCTCTTCTCTGCATTTCATCGAATCCCATACATTTACTTACAAGTAACTTAGGTGAAGAGTCCTATATTTCTTACTTAGTTAATTTCTTAAAAATCTCTTTAGAATGTGACTGTTTTGCTSTGTGTTTGCATACTTTTTTAATAGATATATAATTACAGACTTAAATAGTTACAGAATTACTATTGACACTGAGAGCCAGGGGGAAAATCCAGGAACTACCTTAGGGTTTATGAAAATCTTCTGTAAAATCTTTTTTCTTTTAACAATACTTTATTTTAGTTTCAAAAACGGAATTTTCACATCATTGTTTTGCCCAGGAGCTCCTGGAAATCAGCTTTTTATTTTAGGTTTCTTGCCATTAATGATGATTAACTTAGTGCTTTTTTGGATGTATTTTCTTACTGATCCTGCTTTAGTTTTAAATGTTGAACTAATTTTGTAGATGAGTGGGGCAGGCTAACATGCATTTTTCAGATGAAAAGTAGGTGTCTGTGTAATCTTTGTAGGGATATTAAAGAGGATATTCTTCTTAGAGAGAGGTTTTTTTCTTAAACCTATCATAATTAAAACTAATTGAAATACTCAGAGAAAGCAAGGATTGCTTTTTTGTATTTAACTCCTGCAAATAGCTGTGCAAGCGTAGCAAAATCTTTACTGCAATATGCTTACAGTTAAAACAGATGAGTAGAAATTTTGTGAATCCACAGGCYTGTTTTGTATTGTTTTCCTGTTTTGTTTTTTTTTTCTTCACAGCCAAATAGCAACTTTCTTCTTGCAACTTACAGATGCCAAGCCAATACTACAAGACTTGAACTTAAGGTATACTCAAGTTATACTTAAAGGCATGTGGGTGTTTTAGAGTTGATTTTTAAGAATCTACCAAATTCACACATTTTACAGCAACCACCAGGGGAAATAATGAAGGAAATCCTGATTAGGAAAACCCTCAATGTGAGCACAGGCATGAGGTTTTCTCTTTTTTTACTGCAGCCTCCTAATCTGATACGTGTTTATGTAAAACTCTCACTTTTGAGGCTTTTTCTTTTAACTGATCAGAAAATGAGATAGTGGGTGTTATTTGATTAATATYTGATTCATCTGATACAGCAACACTTCACTGGACACTGCTCCATTCAGTTTTAAAACTCATTTGCTTTATTTATAGTGGCACTACTAAATAAACATAGTACTCAAAATGTTCTTGAAATACCACAAGCTTCCTTTAACATACTCTGAATGTTCATCAAAATTCCAAACAGTGGTAAAATAATCTTCTCCCTTTCCTTCTTTTCTGTGGATTCTTTTCTGTCGCAGGTTCGATCGATTGAAGGGCAGTACGGGACACTTCAGGCATATGTAACTCCAAGAATTCAACCAAAAACCTGTCAAGTTCATCAATATCAAATTAAACCACTTTCACTTCATCAGAGAACTCATTCTATTGACCAGGACAGGTACTTGCCAAGAAAAATCAATGCCTTTTTTCACTTGGAAAAAACGGCATAATCCAGCTGAAACGTTTGCTCTGTAAATTTAAGTGTGTAATTTCTAAACCCTAATCCACAGTTTTGAGCCTGTAGTTCCATTTTATGGGTTTCTTAATAGAAAATTCAGATGAAATGGTTCCTTGCCATTCATGTTTTGGGGTTATTTTTGATTTTACTGCCCTCAGTTAGTGCAGCCCCATGTGTAGAGCTGAGGGTGTGGTAGAAAGGAAACACTCTGGTGTTGCTAACTGTGTCTTTTCAGTTTCAGCCTCATTCTCTGCTCCACCCTTTTCCTCTAAATTTTTTCTCACAGCTAATTTGGCCCCAAAACTGAGCCAGGACTCTTTTTCCTTTGATCTCTCTGTTATAGGAATTTAGTATTTTATGTAATTTCGAATTGATTTTTGCCCACCGTCAGTTATTGCCTCCAAGGCAAAATGGACAGACTAAAGGGATGATGCCAACAGTTTCAATGTGCAAATGAGCTCCACTCTGCCTTGTTCTTGATAAAAATGCTGTGTCTGAGGTTTACAGCACGGGAGGCTATTGAGGCTCTCTCTTAGTCATATTTGCTGCTGTCAGTTATTTACCTTYGTCCTAAATTTCAGGTTTAACAACTTGAAACAGGACATCAAAAACTTCCAACTAGTTTTTTTTCCCAGATCTGACATGCCTGGTAGGAAACCAAACCTGAATGTGCACGTAGCTTTGTATGTTGAAGTACAGAAAAGTAGCTGTAACTTGCAGTATCTGTACCTAGTTAGAGACCTGACTTTTTACAGGGTGCTGATTGAAAAGAAGCCACCATGTACARCTAAACTTCTTTCATAAGGGCAGTGTTCCTCCTTCTTAACTGTTAACTGTCCTTTTTCTCTTTTCATTTCACAATGTCACAGGCCCATGAATACATTGATACTCAAAGGCCARTTCAGTTTTGCTGAAATTCACTCCTGGGTTGTGTTTTGCTTGCCTGAGGTGCCTGAAAAGACTCCTGCTGGAGAGTGCATCACTTTTTATTTTCAGAACACCTTCCTGGGAACACAGCTCGAAACTACATACAGGTAAAATACAATTACTACATCTAATAAATGCATATGTGTTTGAGCTTGTTCACTTAAAATTTTTCTTCCTTTGTAGAAAAGGTGAGGGATATTTTAAGTCTGACAACATCTCCACAATATCCATCCTCAAAGATGTGCTTTCCAAAGAGGCTACTAAAAGGAAGATTAATCTCAACATATCATATGGTAAACATTCCTTCTCTATCTTTTTGTCCTTCAGTTCATTTGATATTCCCATAAATGGAATATGTAGTACTCATTTGCTTGTTTGGGTTCTTCTTTTCSTCGCTGCTAGATGTAAATGAAGAATCTGTGAGGCACACATTAAAGCTGATTCACCCTAAATTAGAGTATCAGCAGCTGCTGGCCAAGAAGGTTCATTTAATAGATGCTTTGAGAGTAAGTATCTGAATTCTTSTGGTYTGATTTTTAGGAGAGATGATACTGTCAGATACCAAACCATGGCTCAAGTCACATGTGTGTCATGTGCGGATCTGTTGCCTTTCTGTTTCCTTAAATTAAATTAAAGTATATATTATAAGTCTCCAGGAGACATATTTCTTCAAGGAAAATTCCCTTTTTTTTTGCTATATAATTAGTGAGTAGCATGTTGGGCTAGTGACTGATGTTGAGGATGCTGAAATTGGACAGTAGAAAGGCAGCCARCTTTATCATCTAATGTTCTCTTCTAGCCGGCTGTTATTTTCCAGCTCCGTCTGTCTCTCTTTCCTCCAGCATTTATAATTTTTTAGATCATCCACCCCCGATACAACTTCTTTGCTTTGGAACTTCATACCACTGCCTCATAATTTCTGAATTGTCTGCTTTTTAATCTTTTCTACATATTGCTGATTTTAGGCTTTTTTTAGACAGCAAATCGTCAACACATTTTTTGTCACTCCTTTTTGGATGATAACTTATTGACAGGCAATAAAATAATCTAATGATTGATGAAAACTGTGTCSCAGCAGACTCATAGTGCACAACATAATTACCTCTTGTCTAGAACAGAAGATAAAAATATCTATACTATCGACYATCCCAAATTGGGCTGGTGATAGACTAGCACTTCAGAAGAGGTTTTCAAAACTTTTTSCTTTCTGTCACAAACTGAGTGATACTTTCAGAGTTTACTTTTACCTTCAGATTTCAGCATGTGCTACACTTGTTTAGGAATATAGTCATTCTGAAAATGAAGGTATGGTCAAGGCTTGAGTCTGTATGGTGTGATCCTGTTGTGGCTCAGAGCTGGAAGCTGGAATACACAGGATTTTGAGAATCCAGTCTCTGAAGTGGAAATGACATCTGGCATTTCATTAAAAGACGAGAAAATGAGGCCCTCTGAAAATAACACTTGCCAGTCTTTAAAAGGCTTCTCTTTCAAATACTTCCTTCTGACATACCCAAGCCTAATTTATTCTTATTTCCATGCTCTTTTGGTACTTACCTGCTGTTAGTTCTTACGATTTTAAATTGTCTTTGAGGAATTACAAGTTCATGAAGGAAACGTGGAYTTCCTGCTCCCAAAATACCGCAGCATTTTGGAGGAGGCAGACCAGCTGCTCGAGGAATACAAGAGACAGCCTGCCCATCTCGAGAGACTTTATGGTTTGTTGATAATTCAGCTTTATTTAAGTGGGGCTTAATGTCCAGAGACATGGCTGGAATAGTTAGCTGCTTATACTTAGGTGATCCTTGTCTTTATGGACATAGTTAAAGATGGTTTGGACTTTTTAACCATTGTTTGAAATGTGAAGTTAGAAAAGTTTTCTAGCAACTGGAATAGTTGTAACATAATCATGAGCTAAAAGTTAAAGAGATGTCTCCTATGGAAAATTAATTCCTGGAATTTTTCTTTTGCAGGTATGATCACAGATCTCTTCATTGACAAATTTAAGTTTAAAGGCACCAATGTGAAAACCAAAGTTCCTCTCCTTCTGGAAATTCTGGATGGCTGTGATCAAGATGGATTGATTGCTTTTTTTGATGCTGCCTGACAAAAAGCAGAGTAATTTTTCTTCATTTAACACTTCAATATCAAGTTCAGAACACTTTTTAAGAAAAAACAGTTTTACTCTTTTGATGTACTGTCAGCTCTTGGGTTTTATTTGTATTTATTATATAGGATACAGTATTAAATCTCATATAAACTGTTGTGTATGTTATATGTATGCAGAAATTCTATGTACAGTGTTAATAGCTGAAGAAAACTCAGATGTAAATACCCAATTTCCTTTTGGTAAATATGTTTTCACTACTATTTAAGACAACATGGAGCARCCTGTCCCCCAGCTGCAAGAATGGATGAAGAAACTGGGTTCCTGAGACTTGGATGGATTTGGAAGAAATTTAAATTGTGTTTAAGCTGTACCTAATTTAGTTTTGCCTGTTGAGACTGTGGTATGAGAATTTCACCAGACTTGATGTAGCTGGATGTGTGCATAGAGTGGGGAGAACTACAAATTCCAGACTGGCAACAGCTCYATTTAGAGCCACGTTTGTTTGGGAATGGATGGCATTAAACTTCCTCAGTGCTTCTCCAGCATCCCTGTGCTTCATTTCAGAACATCACCTATCCTATTACCCAGTTCTATTTAAAATTAGAAGAGATGAGGCAGGATGTGGAGACGGAAATCTATCCACAATTAAAAAACCACCAGCTCCATTGAAAAGGCATAGATTCATCAAGGGTGGCAGAGACCCTTGAGAGCATCAACTTGCCATTATCACTCTGTAACCCCTAAACCACATCATCTACCACCAGATCCAGACACCTCTTAAACAACTCCAGGGATGGTGACTCCACCATCTCCTCGGGCAACTTCTTCCACTCTACAGTGACAATTTTTTCCTTATTGTCTAATCTGAGGGTGGTGAGGCCCTGGCAGATTGCCCAGACAAGCTGTGGGTGCCCCATCCCTGGAAGTGTTCCAAAGCCAGGATGGATGGGGCTCTGAGTAACCTGGTCCAGTGGACGATGTCCTGCCCGGGGCTGGGTGGTGGGAATTGTGGCTTCGTGGCTTGTAATTCTTTAATAATCTAAATCTCCCGTCTCATCTTAAGKCCATTTCCCCTTATGCCCTCATTGCTGGCGCCTCCCTACACTTTCAGAGAGCTGAAGAGTGATGAGCTCCCTCCCGAGYCTCCTSTTCTCCAGACTGAACCCCCACYCTCCCTCGGCCGCTCTTCCCGGGACACATTCCCGAGCCCGCCTGCACAAGCTCCAGCACGCTTTCCACACCCGTTTCCCGGCGGGAAGGCCCGAGGCGCTTCCTTCCCTCCGTTCGTCCCTCGGGCGGGCGCGGGGCGTGCTGTCCCCGGCAGGCGCGTTCCCTCCCCGCGGCCCAGGGTGCAGCCCAGCGCCGCCGATGCCCGCCCTCGTCCCGTGTCTGTCTCTCTCTGTCCGTCTGTCTGTCCTGCCCGTCCCTCCCTCCGCCCGCCCCATCCGGCGCGATCTTGACGCTGCGCGCGTCCATTGGGCGGTTCAAGAGTCGCGGGCTACTTGAACGGCGCGGGCGGCTCCAGGCGCGCCCGTCCCCGGCTCCGCCGCCCCGGTCCCTCCGCCGCCCCGCCGTCCCCTCCGCCGTGCCCCCCGCTCCCTCTGCGGCCATGCTGGCGGAGCAGGAGAACCAGGAGAATGTGCCCCCGCCGGCGGCCGGCAAAGCCGCGGCGCCGCCGCCCGCCGCCGGCACCCGCGTGGCGCTGGGGCTGCTGCGGGGGGCGCAGCAGCGCGCCGGGATCCCGCTGCAGGTGAGGGGGACGCGGGGGGACGCGCAAGGGGCAGCGCGGGTTCGGCGCGGCGGGAGCTGTCAGGGCCGGGCGCTGACGGCCGCTCTCCCCACAGGCGGCGCGGGGCGGCTGCGAGGGCCACGGAGCGGCGGCGGGGCTGCGGCAGCATCAGCCCTTCTCCATCCATGTGGACGAGCCCGATGGGGAGCGGGAGCCGCGGCGGCAGCGGGGCGTCCCGGCGAGGCAGAAGGAGGAGGCGGCGTTGGGGCTGCCTGAGGCCGTGTGCGCCCTGGGGGAGCGGCGGCCCCTGGCTCCCCTGGGCAACGCCATGGAGCTGAGCTTCGGTACGTGCCACCCCCGGCAGCGCCGCCGGGCCTGCTGCGCTCTGTAGGCCGCGTCCCACCTGCTCCCCCTCAGGGCTCTGCCCCAGGAAGCGCCGAGGAGCACCCAGGGAATGATTYCCAGAGCTAACCGCAGGGCTGTAGTTTGGGACGCGGACGAGTTTGGTTCCTTGGAGCCTGCCACCATGATACAACAGCTCTTCAATTTGAGCCTCTGTGTTCTTATCCCCTGGTCTTTTAGGCAGTTTTATACTTTATTACTTTAATATCAGTACCTTATGAGATGAGCCAGATTACAGACAAGAGCAACCCATAAAGCCTTGCCCTTTGCTACCATTACAGAGTTAGAAGGGGACTTTACCCAGGCAGATCCCAAAATGTAATAGGTTTTTCTCCCGGGTAGTGGTACAAGTGTTTTGAGCACTTCCCAATATGTGAGAAATGGGAACTACCAGATCCATCTTCTGTAGCATGTGTGTGAATGTCTGAGGGATGATTTCCCTGTGATCCACCCCTGCAGGCTACAAAAAGCTCTGGAACCCCATCCCTGTTGTAATTCACAATCTAAGCTTCCAGGATCCACATCTATGTAACAAGGTAACATGAGGTCTACTGAGCACTACATAATTGCAAGACAACTTTCTGTCCAGGGGGAACTTCCCTGTAGCCGTAACATATGAATTCCATAGAGCCTCCTCAAACCCCAGTCCAGCTGAGTGAGCCTGCACAAGATTCCCTGTGGTGTGATGGTGCCCTTTTTAACATGGCTGTTATGCTCTGCTTAGATTCCCCAAGTATTATGGATATTTCAATAACCTCAGACACAGACGAGAAAGCACCAAAYGTTAACAACGTGCCAGACTATATCAGCGAAATCCATACATACCTGAGGGAAATGGAGGTGAGCTGCTGTCTCTTCTGATTTGCATAGAGCCCCTGGGGGAAGGGTTTGGGGTGAAGAAATTCATCTAAACATGAGTTACTATGACAGTGACTAAATTAGAGCTTGCAAGAAATGGAGAAATAAGAGCATGAGACTGGTTTATTGTGGTAAAGTTGATTGTACCATTGTTTTCAGCACAAGCTGGAAAGCAAGATTACAGAAATAGAACTTAGTGATCTKAAACTTCCCAGTGTTTACTTCTGATTTGTTAAACTATGATAAACAGAGTTTAAACAGTTGCTTCCCTACCAGCACATGATCCAAACTCARCTTTATCTGTCATTTAAATGTACAGGTGAAATGCAAGCCAAAAATAGGTTACATGAAGAAGCAACCGGATATCACAAACAACATGCGGGCTATCCTTGTGGACTGGCTGGTGGAAGTTGGAGAAGAATACAAATTACAGAACGAAACCCTGCACTTAGCTGTAAATTACATTGATAGGTTTCTTTCTTCCATGTCTGTTTTGAGAGGAAAACTTCAGCTTGTGGGTACTGCAGCTATGCTGCTCGCATCGTAAGTGAAATTGCTTCATTTCAAATTCCACCTGCTGGTCTCATACAGATGAGAATCTCGTGACTGWTCTGTTGCCTAGAGCAGGACTGACTTGGGAGGGCTTCACACTGGGATAAAAATTGAGAGTTATTGACCTAAAAGCTTGGCAGGTATCTATCTTTGTAGATAGACCTGGAGTGAGGATTCCTTATTTCCAGCTGCAGCAGCAGGCATCTAAACAGTATTCGAGAGAATATGCATAGGACATATGAAAAGAGAGTTGTGCTTACCTCAATTACTCGTTTAGTGGGTTATGCTGGAGTTTCAGTAATCCCAAATCTTAAATTCCTTAGTCCTAAATTGCCACACTGTTGTAGCTCTCTAGTTTCAAATCTTGCTGATTYAAACACTACTGAGCCAACTGGAGCAAACTTGTTTGGTACCAGTTTCCAGCTCCTTCCCAAGTCAGAATTTAAACGAGCATTAATTAAACAGTGGTGGTTATCTGCTTTTCTAGTACTCAATTATTTACTCATAAATGTTTCTCCTGGYAGAAAGTTTGAAGAGATCTACCCTCCTGAAGTGGCTGAGTTTGTCTACATCACAGATGACACCTACACTAAGAAGCAGGTCCTAAGGATGGAGCACCTAATTCTGAAGGTTTTGTCCTTTGACTTGGCTGCTCCAACAATCAAYCAGTTCCTCACACAGTACTTCATCCATCAGCAGACAGATGCCAAAGTGGAGAGCCTGTCAATGGTAAGKAAGAATTATCAGCTCAGCTCATGTAATTAGAAAAGTCCATTGCAGATATTTATTGCACATATGTATAACATATACACTTTATGAATTGTGCTCCTCCAGCAGTGCTGCCACACTGCTGGGAACTAACATTCCTGTTGCCACTTTCTGTTTGAGATATTCCATCCTTATCAGAGGCTGGCACTTGGCCTGGCTCAAGCATGCACCCTTTACTCAGAGCAGGCAGAGATTAATTGGGGGTTGTTGTACTGCTAGATAGATGTTTCCCTCTCTCTTATCTCCAGCTGCCACATCCACCCCCTCACACAGTTTGGCAAAAAGGAATTTTGTTCTGGTTTTCTACCCAACAAGCAGCAAGCTCTGAATCCAGAGGCTAATTTCTAGAACAGAGCACAGATAACATTTCAGCTAAAGTTTTAATAAATCCTGGTGGTCTGGTAGGTACCAGAGCTCCTAAATGGAAGGCTTTGTCTCACTGGGCAAAGGTCAGACCCCAACTACACTCTTCCCTCTAGTTCTTATATMTCCCTAAATGCAAAATGTGCTGGGTAAGCATGTGCTGGGAATGCTGTTTGACAGTAGCTAGCAGGAGAAGCTAAAAGTAGTGAAAATTAATAAAAGCCATCTCTGCAAATGATGGCACTTTTGGGGAGTTAAATTAGGTCTCTAGTGCAATTGTTAACTTCTGGAAGTAGAAGATTCCCTTTTTCGTTTCCCTTGCAGTACCTGGGGGAGCTGAGTCTAATTGATGCTGATCCTTAYCTGAAATACTTGCCATCAGTTATTGCTGCTGCAGCATTTCATCTGGCAGACTACACGCTCACTGGACAAACCTGGGTARGTAGCACTCCAGCAGGAGCCTTTGCACGCCTGCCTGTGTGTTCACTGTATTTGTACACAGTCCTGAGTGCTGGGGCTGGACTGCAGGAATTGCAGCCCCTCTGTGCTCCTAGCCTGTTAATCAAGGATTGCTCCCTGTGGCATTTGAAAAATGGGGTGGGGGTGATATGGTTTAAACAGGAAGCTAGAAATCCCACCAGTGGTCATCAGCATAAGTGWACAGAAACATTCCAATGTCTCTCTCCCTTTCTTTTTTCCTCTCAGCCTGAATCCCTATGTAAAGCAACTGGCTACACCCTTGAAGACATCAAGCCTTGCCTCATAGACCTCCACAACACCTACCTCAAAGCAGCCCAGCACTCACAACAGTCCATAAGGGAAAAGTACAAGAGTTCCAAGTGAGTATCTGTGGAGGCCTTATGCCTGAGTTGTGCAAACTTGGCAGGGTGTGTGGGTGTGGGATGTATCTTTTGAGTCTTCAGGCAGACTCAACTAAGCAAATCCACCTCAGTGAAAAAGRGACAAGACTACCTGGGTTTTTGCACAGTGATTTGTCAAGCAATACTTAATGTTCCATCACTGCCTGAACTGTTCGGGTAGAAACTGGAGGAATTTTCTTGACATTCCGACAGTTGGCGATACCTAATGCTCCTAAAAATCTGTGTGGGGCATGGCAGCCAACAGGCCCCAGAATGTTGCTTGCCTGGTGGGAAATGCACTTTGCTGCAGTGCATTATGCTGCTCTATGTGGTAGAGAGTGCACTGGAGCAAGATGATATCCTRCCTCTTTTTTTCCCTCTAGGTACCACGGAGTATCTCTCATTGACCCACCAGACACACTAAACTTATCGTAATAATCAAGAGACTGATCTTTCTAAGAGATGTATATTACCAGGAAATGATGTACAGTTTTAAACATGGTTCAGATTTCTAGAAATGATCACTCAGAATATGAATGCAGGCTTTGACTTCAATTATGAAGTTTAGTTTCATGTAGTTTTAATGTAAATCTTTTGTACATGCAATCTTGTTAAGAGTTTTAGCTGTGTTTTTATCAAAACGTTCTCTTCAGGCACGGATTTAACCATGCAGGCCACGTGAAATCTGAGACTGCTTATCTAATTATAGACTAAACGTTAATATTAGCAAGTACATTATTATAGTAGGGCTTTTTCTCCCCCTGGGTAAAAAGACTTGGACTCCACAGAGTATCAGTAGCATTTTTATACTGTCTAGTTTAAACTGAAACTTAGCATAGATCCAAAACGTGCCTTAATGGCTACACAACTGGAAGAAACTCTCTGGCCATGAGAACTCCTTGCTGGTACTGACTCATGAGGCTCTTTGCCCCAATTGCTGTATAATGTAGTGCCAGATCTTCATCAGGTGGAGGGCTGAATGCTCTGCTGCAGGGACTGCACATTCAAACTCCTGCACCAGTTCATACCTCGTGCTTCCACTATGCAGAAAATGGTCTTGCTATCAGTATTTCCTAGTCCAAGTGTAAAACTGATACTAATCTAAAACCATGGAGTTCCCACTGATGTGTTGGCTGTCCCAAAAGTCCAGTAATGCCTACAGAGTAAATTGGTCCTTAGTCTGCTTGCYTTGTACYTCTTCAGGGGTGCTGGAAGGATTAMAACTGCAGGGGGGTSAACTGCTGCTCTGTGCCCTCAAGGGGAGGCAATGTCTTCTGGCATGGATGGGCTGCATGCAGAGCTGCATGAACTCTGTATGGAATACATGCTTGGGGAGAGCTCTTCTGTGGCACACAACAAAAATGTGCCGCATTTTTCCTTAGTTCTGGAACTGTTACCTGAGCAAACTGGCATTAAATCAGCATTAGATCAAGTGGATGTTTACCTTCAGCCTGTGTKAATGGAGTGATGCYGCCCTGTRYCTGCTGTTGTTTGCATGTAAAGCAYGGACGTGGGCTGAATTAAGCCATTTCCAGGTTGGCTAATAAACAGTTTTTGTATCTGATGTTAGTGGTCTCGCCAATAGCTTAAAATCACTGAGAGGTAGTACTGCCATCTTCAACTGGCATTCATTCCAAAGCTTTCTGGCAAGGGCTGCCCTGTGCCTCTTGGACTTGAAGCTGATTCAACGCTCTCTCTCTGGTTATCTGGGCACCCAGCAGTATGAACTCCTCCTCACAGATGTCCAACAGCTGTTTGGGTGTGGGCTATTAAAAATAATTTTTTTTAAAATCATTATCTGTCAGGCTGAGMAGCAGGTGTTAATGCGAGGCAAGTCTGTCTCAATTCAGCTACTRCAAAATTACTATTCTGCCCCCACCCTTGTGCTGCAGCCTGAGCCTTCCCTGAACCACCTCGATTACAAAACCAATCGAGTCAAGTGGTGGTCAGAAATCTGGTCAAAAGATGCAGCAGAAGTGCCCTTTTTGGCCAATCTGAGCTTCTCAGGATGTACTTGGACTGTTATGCATGTTCTGATGGTTAATGAACCACATTTCATTGCCCGACAGCCTTTATTTAGATTAATTTCACTAGGCTGTTATTGAAATGCTAAAACTAACTGGGGACAGGCTGTGCAGTGTATCATGGCTGGTGCCTGGGCTTGGAAACACTTTAACCTTGCAGGAGAGGGAGTTTATACAGCGAGGAATTGTTTTCCTCTCTCTCTGACCTTGGAAGGATAACTAGCAATGCTGACTGGCAGCTATCATTTGAAGATAACAGGYCCCAGTGCTCTTCCTGGGAAACTGGCTTCTGCCTTCCCCTTTSTGTGGTGTGTTCCAAGACCACTGARAAATATGAAATTGGAGRAGGGGTAATTTAAAGCAAGCTCARTRATTTTCTCCAGAWCAAGAGMAAGTAGCAGTACTTAGATGAAAGRACTTCRGTGGGTTTTAGGATTAATTTAGTGCTTTATCAAAGGGCTCTGCTCGAGTTTCAGTGGAACTTGTTCCCTTACTGTCCCCATTGCACAGAAAAAAATTCTTCTGTGCTCCCTGAGCTTTATCTTCACCACTATCAACATAACTTCCTCTGCAGCCTAACAAAAAAATCTTCATTCAGGGGCTGGCATCTCTATCCACGATGTCAATGTTCCTCCTTTCTCAGGGCAGCTTTTGCTTCTGCAATTAAGTAGTGTCCTTTTCCACCTTCTCATTTTCCAAAGTTACTAAGGGATAATTCCAGCTTTTGCTTCTAAGCTTTGAACAAAATATCCCAGGTTGTACTGTACTACTGTTAAGMCTATTCAGGTTATCTTCTAGTCATTTCCAGCTAAAGGCTCTAGGAAAGTAGGGAAGAATGTTATGTGGGAAGAAGAGTGAAACAGCAGTGCAAAAAACCCTGTTCTTTTTCCTGAAGAAGTTTTCCAGTCTTGTGGTACTACAGAATTCAGAAGGAACGGCATCTTTTGTACTCAGGACAGTGACTTTGGGTTGGAAGAACTGACACTATGAATATGCACTGGTTTAGCTCCTGGAGAGAGGAGGTTGTGTGTTGGTTCCTTTCTGAAAGAGCACAACTTGATTCAAGCTTTGCCTGGCTGGGAGCAATTTTATGTTGTTTTTTTTTTCATGAAGTTCTTAACCCGATGAAGATCTGCAACAGTAACTTTTCTCTTGTTCACAGCTCATGTAACAAACACTGAGGTCACGTGTAAAATAGCCCTGCTTCATTCTGTAAATATGTGTGTGTTTCCAGTGTCACTTGTTTGCAAACAAAGCGCCCAGATCAGGTATTYTGGAATCCTCCTTGTCTCTTTGTTTTGCCTGATCCTAAATTCAGAGCGTAAATCTTTGCCTATAGTTCAAGAAGCATTCCTGTCTGTTGCATGTAATATTTAATTAAACTTTTTTAAAAACTCCGCTGCTGAGGTTCTGTGCTAGTTTGTCAAGTCCATGCATTTCTGGTGATTTTTCATACAAAGGCTGACTAAAAGGGAAGTTGTGGAATAACAGGGGCAAGAAAGTTTTGATCCCAGCAGCTTGATTTTTCACTGTGAAGGAAGCTGAACTAGATGAGCTTTTGCTGCAGCTGGATGCTAAACATGGAATTTCAGTTACAGGCACTATTTTTTTTTTATTTAAATCTGTGTACAATAGTTTTACCATATACATAAAAGCAGGTATTAAAGGAATGGAGGGGAGGAAATAAGATTATCTACAAAAATAAGCTCAGTAATAACAGACCAAAATCCATATTATACAGCACTCCTGCAGGTGGGATGAGGGCTTTACCGAGAAGTTCTCTTCTTTCTTCTCCTTTTGTTAAATGCTTTCTTAGTTGTATTTTCTTGTTTGGAGCTGGTCTGTGTTCTGTCAGCAAACACAGAAACTTTCAGAACAGAAACTATCAGAGAAAYTTACTGAACAGTTTCCCAAAAAACCTCTCACTGTGCTCAATGCCAAGGGTTTCCATGGCTGGTGCAATGATACAGCAGCAAATCTCACTTGCTGGAGGTAAAACTCAACATTAGCTCTAGTGCAGCACATAGAATCTCTGCAGGAGCTCCAAGGAGCTGCTGATTGGGATCCACTTTTATGGTCCTACTCCCTTTGGAAGGATTAAGATGAATCAAACATCTATAACCATTTCAGATGGCCACTGACSAGTCAGCCTCTGGCCCTCCAGGAGGGGAATGAACTAGCCTAGATTTAAATTTCCTTGTTCTCAGCTCTGTATTCCTTTTAATCAACTGAAACCTTTCTTGGCCTTGCCAGAATCCTGTCATTTGTAGAAACACTCCTTACTAACTCCCTTGCCCTCCTTACTTCACTTGGTGAAATATTCACTCCTTATTTTACCTTGTTTTCCTTGGTAGTTCCTGTGGTTCCAGAATGATAACTTCTTCCTCTTCACTGTCCGACAGTACAACGGGTTCATCTGAAAAACACACAAACCCCACCAATCACACCTGGTGATCAGTTTTAAACACTTCTTTCATTAATAACCACAGCATTTTTAAAGAAGCATTCACAGGGGCTACTGATCCATTTGCAGCCCTACCTATACTACAGAAATCAAGTGGAATTAGCAAATGTGTATAGGTGGCTGCATTGGTTCTTTTTTCCTAAGGACTTTCTACATGTTAATTCTAGCAGATAAAAAGTGATACAGTAATATCTGATACCAAGAAAAACAAATACTTACCATTCTTGATTTCTCTCGTTGTATCCTCAGTTTCYACTTTCTGACATTCAAAAGCAGCTGCCTCACTTTCACCTTCCTCCTCTGCTGCTTCTTCTTTCTCAGATTCTTCAAGGTCTCCCCAGGAGTTCTCTACTCCCTCTCCAATTTGGGCTGTCCCAGCAGCGAGCAATACTGGTTTGGAWAAACTGCAGGAGTTAAGAAAAATTTTGCTGTTTGCTGGTAAAATTCTTTGTATTGTCAAAGCCCACCAGGTGGTGTTTAAGGTGGGGGAGAACAACCCTAATGGGGAATTAAGAGTGCCACTTTTCCAGTCACTGTAATCATCACAGTTCTGACCTCGGCTCTGCACTTTGTGCAAGGAATTAAAAGCAGAGAGAACCAAAACCAGGATGAGGATGATGATGTTTCCTCTGAAGGCTCTATGACTACCTAAGTTACACGGAATCCTAGATGCCTGTTTAGCCTGGTTTTCCCCTGAGTAATACCCTGGAAAAGATACACTTCTGCAGGAGGGTCAGCTTTAGCAATGATTTCTTTAGCTTGCTCTTCCACGTCGTTGGTGTCCACAGCAGCGCTCTCCATTTTGAAGGCAGTGATCCTTTGGAAGGGGATGGATTCAGCAAAGCCAAACTTCCCGCCTTCTTTCCTGGTCATTCAGCAACAGACATTATTTCAGGATAATCCAGAAATGGTTTCTCTTTTCAAGTTCAAATACAGAAATACTTGCTATTTMAAGCAAATACAAGTGAAGACAATTTGCTGTTGAAACCACAACCTGACTTTAGTTTTTACTACATTTCTTAAAAATATCCATGTTCCTCTGTTCCCAAAACACTCACCTGGCCTTCTGATCATTTTCCAAGGCTTTCTGAATCTGTTCTGTTATTTCTGTAACCTTAACAGCTGCTATTTTGCTGCATCTCAGAATCTGTAACACAGACAACAACACTTTATAACCCGGAGAGCAAGAAATTTTTAACAGAAAATGTGAAGCTTCATAGAAATCACAAATACTTAAATCACTTAAATTACAAACACATAAAAATGGCATGAAGGACTGGATTCACTGAGTTACGCATAAAGTTAATAACGTCCAGCTCTTCCTCAGCATTCCCCTGGAAATAATCCACAGGATTTCTTGGCCAAATCACAGGAGACAAAATGCATCTCTGACCAAAAAAACACGCATTTTCTACATCCCCTCTGCAGCAYGCTACACTGTACTATGCTCTTCCACTAGGACTGAAAATACATCATTTTTTCCCAGTAAAATCAGACCATTAATTGACTTCTCAGCTTCCAAATATCAAGGATATTTCCTTATCAATAAGAAACCAGTTTATACACCACAGAAGGATRGGTCAAGGCAGAGGTTTACCTGATCTGGCACCAGCATAACCACTCCATTGGACTGGATGGTACAAATTTCATGGTGTTTATTCATGGCAATCACAAGGAGGCCATCCATCACCCGCTCTTCACGTTCAGTTGGATCCACCAATAAATAGGTCCTAGAATCAAGTTTTGAAATATAAGAAAACAGTGGAAATTTAAGGGAAGTTGCCACCCTTAAACACAATTAAACAAAGGATTTGGTTTGCATTTTAGTAACTGGGTATACAAGAYTTAGACCCCTTTTATGGGTATGTAAGACCTCAAAATCTTACCCTTGATGGAAGAAGGCAAAACTGACACAAATGGGCATGTGGTGGATACTCAAAGGGACAGGATCACGTTCCTCAGGAGTGTACTTTGAAAGGAATTGGCCCAGAATAGAGTTATTTATGAAACTCGTTTAAGATCACAAATAAATGTAAGCAATTTTTTTTWAAWWAAMMAAAAAAACCAYCCTAACAACTTACCACAGTTACTTCTTCCCCTTGCACAGACACATCTGGTCTGCGAAAATGACACAGAGCTACAATCCCTGCTATGCTGGCAGCRTCAGTGATGTTACCATCATGGTTTAACAGGTGCACGTCCAGCCGAATTTGCCAAACCTGAGAATAAAACAAAACTGCTTGTTACAAAATATGCAGCACTTAAAACATAATTTAAACCTTATTTTGCAGGGTCCCAACTACTTCAGAAAGCCTATGCAGACATGCAAGTTAAAAACACCTCTCAAGTCAGATGTGTGGATCTTTACACTAACCTAAAAGCAGCATTTCTACTATCCAAAACAAGCCAGAGAACAACTTAAAAAYTGGATTGCATGTATCTTTTAGTTTAAACCCACCAGAAACCAGGTTGTTTTTATACCTTTTCACCAGCAACAACGCAGAGAGATTCAGTGTCAATGCACTTGGAATCTCTGAGGCATCGCTCCAATAGTCTGTTCAATGACACCAGTAACTCGGATTGTCTGTTGGAACAAAATTAACCCAAACTTATTATGATTACAGTGGCTTTTATACCATCCTTGTTTAGTCCTTTTAAGACTTTCATTACCTGCCAGGCTCCAGCCCAGGTGCAGCCATGGGTGAGAGCTCCAGATTAAAGAAGAGCACACCTTCYGTGGGCCGATTGGGCTTGGGGGAAACGAGTTCACACGAGACCTGTGCAAGAACCCTGCCGAGGTAAATAAAGCACCAAGTCACAGAACGTATCAGGAAAAAGCTAGAAACAAAATATGTATCTGGGAAAAAAGCCTGTGCTTAAGGTTTTAGTTTGACAGTTTCTCATTCAATGCCTCTCATACAGATTAAACTCCGATCAACCGAAAGAACCAAATGTAGGAATTAGAACATAYTCCTGTCTTTTAAGACTAAAAACTGACTCAAACACATGAGATATTGTAATGAAATAAAGATGTAAGTGCATGTATTCCACTTCTCCACAGGCAAAAAAGGGTCGTTTGTGGAAGAATGCAAAACGCGAGATCAGTGAATAAATGAATGAAAACTTGGGAGTAATCTTGCATTTTATAAATTATTTGTAATCACAATCATGATAGGAAACCCTATCCCTTTCCCGCTTCCTTCCTTTTCATCTTTTCCTCTTTGCTCCTACCCTTGAAATACTACGACTTGAAGGCTTGAAAGGTTAAAATCTATTCACAGTGATCTCTGCAGGTTTGGGAACCTCAGGCTTTATCCAGCCCGGGCCCGCGGCCGAGCCCCCGCGCCCACCTGGTCCTGCCCAGCTCCACGATGCAGCAGCCGCGCTCGGCGCCGAAGGACACGCGGATGTTGCGGTAGTCGTAGCATTGCCGGCCGTCCAGGCGCTGCGGGAACACACGGACACGGAGCGGGTTAGTGCGCCGTGCCCGGGGAGGGTGGATCGCGGGGACAGCGGGGAAGGGGATGGGGAAGGGGAAAGGGGCAGGGGCGCCGCACCTTCTTCTCCTGGATGGCGCGCAGGAGGAAGCGCCGCTCGCAGTTGGAGAGCGGTGTGGCCTTCATGGCCGGGCGGTGAGGGGGAGCGCGCGGAGATTGAAAGGGTGGGGGGGGGGGGGGGGGGGGGGAGCGCGAGCGTCATCGCCGCGCGCCGCGCGGGCTCAGCGCGCACGCGCTGCCTGCTCACTTTGGCGCGTGCCCCCTCAGGGAAAGCGCTTCCATAGGGATTACCTGTGGCGCTGCTCAAACACGSTCCGTTTGAAAAACTTTTTCCTGCTATCCAGCCTAAACCTTCYCCGCGGCTCAGCTTCATGCTGATTCCTCGAGTCCTGTCCCTGGTCGCCAGAGTGAAGAGACCGGCATCTGCCCCTCCGCTGCCTGTCATGAGGATGCTGAGCTCTCCCCTCAGTCTCCTCCAGGCTGGACAGACCAAGTGCCCTCTGCCGCCCCTCACACGCCTTCCCCTCAAGGCTCTTCACCATCATCGTGCTCTCCAATAGTTTACTAACTGTTAATATCTTTAATATCTTTTCCATACTGTGGTGCCCAAAAGTGCACACAGCATTCGAGAAGAACCGCCCCGGTGTACGGTGTGCTCAGCCATGAGGCGGCACATGAGGGACAGACGCTGCCTGGGCTGATGCCCGAGTGCCGGTCGTCCGGAAAGCTATCTGGAATTTAAAAAAAAAACCAAAAAAAAAAAACAACCATGCATGCCACACATTTCGGGTGGTTAACGCTATTGTGGTGCCCAGCCCTCAAGGTGCGGATGCCCTGCAGCCCTCAGGAAACAGCCGAGCTAGAACAAGGCAGGCAGTGCTGCAGGCAAAAATGCAGCCCAAACATCCAATTTGTCAGAAGAACGTCCCTCCCTGGTGTTCTGGAATGTTGCCCGTAAGTAAAAAGGCCTTTACAAGTGGCTTTTATGCTTAGTTTGAGCTAAAAAAAGAAAATCGATTCTCTTCACACCAACGTTAAGCCCCAGACACTGACACTTCCCACACAAACCTATTGAAATATCTCRATTAGCTGCCTTTCCAAACCTTGTCAACACACTGCCGTTCTAGTACAAACTAAAATGTGAGTAGTATTTCTGAAAATTCCCAAGTTAGTGCTAGTGAGGACAAGTGCTSTCTGATTTTCCCATGCTGGTTTTATATTTTCAGTTTAGGATAAATGAATATCGTCACAAATATCCAGCGTAAGACAATATTGAAATATATTTCAATATATTGAAATATATTGAAATATAGAAAGACATTCTTTCTCCAAGGGTAAAAATAAAGACATAGTCCTCAGAGTTTTACTGGCAGTCTTTATGTAGAAATTCTGTCTGATTTTACTTTTTCGTTGAGTGAATTTGGCTGTAATAATCAGCTTGAAGGCTTGGGGTTAAATTCTTGAACTCTTCAGTTTACTATCAGCAGATTTGGAATGGTTTGTATAGTTTTTGAGACCCTTCC
Organism: Malurus melanocephalus; assembly: GCF_030028575.1. Lineage (NCBI taxonomy): Eukaryota > Metazoa > Chordata > Aves > Passeriformes > Maluridae > Malurus > Malurus melanocephalus. The sequence continues at coordinate 395,183 of NW_026623692.1, read as the reverse complement.
AAACTATGTTACTCTTCATCAATTACAATAAATGTCAATATGAGCACATGCTGAGATTTCTGCTTGAGGTAGAGTGGGTAAAATTCCTGTTCCAATTCTGGTGAACTGTCACGTGCCTCAGTCCGACAGGCTGGTGGTAAAGCACCCATTCCAAAACAGAGAAGATGATGGTGATGATGAACTTCAGGAAGAGTTGGATATAATTGCAGGGGAAATAAGTCATGTGTTAGGGGTGGAAATCATCTGTGTCCTTTGAACCATGTCATCTTCTTCACACAACGCTACTTTGCAGCTTTTGTGCATGCACATGTAGCTAGGAAGGGTAAAGAATGTMATGGACAAATTAAGAAGGCATAAAACCACAGCACTGGAAATCTGTGGGAGAAGGGTACACAGAAAATAAGGTAGCTATAAATGGTTAATGAAATAGAAGTTGAGCAATTGTTGCAYTTCTGGACAGTGAAAGGCAGAGTWACAATTGTAATGAAATAATGGAAATGCTCTGGGTGTTCAGAAGAAGTGAGTGTCGTACCCTGCAGAGTGAATAAATGAGTGAATAAATCACAGGCACTTAGGCTAAAGAAGGAATTTTTAGAAAGTATATCCCAATGATCTATTGTGCCCACACTGAAAGCATTTCTTCATTTGAGCTGAATGCTCTGTGGKCTGAAATGCGTGAATTGGATTATCTTACTGAACCGAGCCTTGAGGGAAAATCACATTTGAGGACTGGAGGAGAAAACCAAACTGCATCAGAATCTCAGCATCTTGACAGCAAGCTGCCAGCAACCACGTTTTATGGCCTAATCAAAATAAGTAAAAATTGACCTTCTCCTTCCATGGCAGCCTTAACTGCAATGTGCCTTTGCTGCTTGGCTGCCAGTCCTGCTCATTTACACATCCCTGCATGAYATGACGTATGCAATATTCCAGCTTATAAGGTTATTTGGGAAGAAAGGCTCTGCCTAGATCTAATAATATCATTTATAATTTGTTTTTATGATGAAGAGTTCCACTGGGGTTGGGAGGACGGGCAATCCTTGCAAGGAACACTGYTGGCAAAAGTGAGGCATGAATAGTACCTCCTGCTGTGATGAGGGATGGGATATTCTGGCCTGGATCCAGGGAAGCACTCAAACAAGCTCTTTTTCTGAAGCACAGGTAAGCACCTTTGTCCCTTACGTRTTAGAAGGAATGTGTCACAGCTTGCAAGACTAAAATTTAAGAAAGTAGTTGCCTTGTATTTATGCTCAAGTAATTTTGTTCAAAAAATGGGACCCAGAACTGCCAGCAAATCATCCAAACATAAGGCAAGTCAGTGGTAGCATCTGTTTCATCTACTTGCTGGATGCTTACTTGATCATCTTTCATAGGTTACATTTCAGAGCAAACCCCAAAATGTACTTGCTGTTTCCACCTGTACTTAGCCTTCACACCTTCTCCTGGGGTTTACTGCTCTTGTGAAAGAAGTTTTTTGCACCAAGTTTTTCCTGTAACAGTGCTGCATTCAGCACTTCCCAGCTCTCAGCAATCCTTTTGGGAAAGTGGGAAGTGTTTGCCAAGGCTGTACGTTAGGCAAACAGCAAACAGGAAAAGAAATTACACCCCTTCATTTTCTTGTCTGCACACCCTGCAATTCCTCTGTTTCCAGGCCAACTGTGTCCATGATTTCTATGGATTCAAGTGAAACCAGCTGGTGACTTAAGTGTCATGGTAAACTAAAATTGTTACAGCTAGAGTTGATGGCTCTGAACATACAAAACCGGAGTCTGGGTTCAAATTTAAGTGTTCTTTAAGATTTTTGAACCTTTTAAAAGTGCCTTCAAATTCTCTTAAGAAGCAACAAATAGTGAATGTTAAAGTAGAAACTATAGTTTCGCTTCATGGAGAATAGGCAAAAATAAACCAAAATAGTTGCCTAAAGAAAAGCACTTTCTCATATCCTAATCTTAAATAGCCACAGACTAAATAGTGGCTTGATACAAGAACTCAGGAGTGTGAAAATGAAGTGAATATCTATTTGGAAACTGKTTTTTTTTTCTCTATTGGAAAGGTGTCAGAAAATGTTTGCGGATACCACATATTGATACTCCTAAATACAGAGGAAATCCAGAGTGCTGACAAGCTTATAAATCACATCTGATCCGTAAGAGGTGACAGCACATTTAATAAAATTGGGGAATAATTAGATAATCAAGTTAAACTATTAAATCAAAATTGATTCTTCATTCTTTGCTAAGAAATTCTTACAAGAAAACTGTTGTGAGTAGTTGGATTCCTTGTAATAATTAAAGCAAAATGGGAAAGTGCCAATTTTTGTGTCAGAGAACACATCCAGGATGAGATGTGTGAGCACTGGAGAATGATGGATGATGGCCTTGCCTTTCCCAACCAGATAATGTTTTCTCCAGTATTGATGAAGTTGGTTGAGTGATGTTTTGTTACTTGAAGAAATGGTGGACGATAATTTTCCCAAATCACCTCAAATTCTTATTTGAGCATTATTGTGAAGTGTAATTCAGAGGTCCAACARAGATAGAAGATGTAGTATAAAATGATAACTCAATATATATTTGTCTCCTTAGCTTAGACTTGTGATGCTATAACTATCTTAGCCTTTGGGAGGCTTGATGAAATAGAATTCATGCTTTTTTTTTCATTCTTTTTTTCTTTTCAGTGTATTTCTTCAGGGAAYAATGCACTTTCTCTGGCCCTCACAAAATTTGTGCAGTTATATGCAGCAGTGCTGATGTTCCCTCTGTGAAATTTCATCTCCCTGGCTTATAAATTCATGGGAACTTTGGGAATGTGACTTGAATCAAGATGAACCACGTGAGTGAGTGGACAGATGGTACCACGAAAAGCAGAATTCATGGTGGGTCCATCACAATCATATCGTTCAGCAAAATCTGAGTCAAGTGGCCAAAAATCTGAGAAACTTTCTTACTGCCACTGCAGTACCTGGCAAGAGTTTGTGCTGCTGGTCAATGGGATGATTCTCAAATGTCTCCAAGGAGAAAGACATTTTCTGGTACAGTTGGAGTTTGGAGCTGGTTGGCCTGTGCTGGTGGACGGGTGTGAAATGTGGGGTGGGGAGGCAGGGAGGATGGGTGCACATGTGGGCATTCCAGTCTGAATGGGAGCTTCAGTCTCGAAGTGAGCCACCCCAAGAGCTTCTCCTGCCAGTGACAGGTGGTCTCGAAGCACCGTATCTGTGACAGGACGTGTGCCCAAGGAGCAGGGCAGGCACGCCCCAGCTCGGACCACGGGTGCCCCTGTACCCACCGCCCCGCKCCTCCGTGCCCTCCTGGCACTGGGGCTGCCCCGGCAGGAGGTGCCGCAGAGGCGGAGGGGTGAAGGCAGGACGGGCTCCGTGGCCCCTCCGCCCGGTGCCCCTCTCCTGCCGCAGGGGAGGAGGCTCGGCCGCCACCGCCACCGGCACCTGCACCGGCACCGGCATCAGCACCGAGCGGTCCGCGGGGAGCCGAGCCGCGCCGCGGGCGGCATGGACTGGGAGCTCAACCTGCTCCTCTACCTAGCGCTGTTCCTCCTGCTGCTGCTGCTCCTGCTCCTCCTGCTGTGCCTGCTCCTCCGGCAGCTGCGGGGCTCGGCGGGAGCACCCCCGCGCCGCCTCCCGCCTCCCCGGCAGCCCTGGGCTGGGAGCCGGGAATCGGGAATCGGGAGCCGCCCGCCACCGCCGCCTCGGGCCGCCTCCAGGTGAGTCCGCGACACGCACAGAGGGCTGGGGGACGTCCCCGGGGCTGCCTCCGCCTCACCGCGTCCCCCGGGAAGGCACGGGCCGGGAGCCACTCCGCCGGCATCCCCTGTCCCCGACCGCCCTCGGTCCCCCGCTTTCTGGAGTAGCTACGTTTGCCATGTAAAATCCAGGGGAAATTTGAACGTGCGTTCAGCCTGCAGCTTTTACTCTGTAACAAAGTATTATAAAACCCCCCTCAGGCTCTCTTTGCAGAGATTATGTTGGCTTTCCTTAGAATACAGAGATCCGAATTTGACCTGATTAGAGCGTTTGAAGACATTCACCTTTTAAAAGAACTTTCCCCTCCAAACTTTGACCACATGTAAGTCAGTTTTTATCCTGTTACTCCAGAGGAGTAATTCCATCATATAGTTAAAATGCTAAGTAGGCTTCMCTCCCTGTAGGTGGGAACAGATCTGGCAACATCCCATGGCTGACCTTCCCCCATCTCTGATGTCCCCAGGGACCACTGTGGCCCCAGCAGAGCAGCTGCTGCTTGCCAGGTACTGTTTGGGGCTGGTGTCCATGTGGAACCTTGCAGCATGGGCCACCCTTGTGCTGCCTGATCGAGGGAGGCAGGAGGAAGCAACTCGGCCGCTGGGCCTTTAGGAAATCTGTGCTTGAGATTTGGCTGCAGACTTCAGAGCAAGGTTTTTTGATAGCTCTTTGGAACTATCTTTCAGAGAGTGAGCTTAAGGGAGAGTGAGTTCTGACCTGTGCTCGCTCTGGTGAGTTTCTGTAYCATGGCACAAGATGGACTGACATGTTTGTCCTTAGAAGAAGGACCTGTGGAGAAGCTAAAAACAGGTGCCAACAGCTGTTGCAGTGAGCTGGGCAAAAAGAAATTATTTTAGTACTATAGTGCTGGTGTTCTTGTGTGAAAGCATGGGGTTTAGGGATTATTTCTTGGGCCACATTAAATAGCAGCTGTTGGGGCGCTGTGGCTGCAGGCAGCTGGGTCTCTAGCATTGCTGTGGGGTGTCTTTTTACAGGGCAGGTTGCTGCTAATWCAACAAGTGCCTCTCAGTGTCCCTCTGCCTTCTTCATTCCTGCTGTGCCTTTCTCTGTTACAAGGCAGCGTGCTGTGAGCATGAGAGCACTGTTAGAGGGAGCATAGCATATTCCAGCTCTCCTGCCTTGCTGCAGGAATCTGAGTTCTCCTGCTCACTGCTGGGTAACTTGGCATGGGGSAAGAATCTGTTAATGGTGCAGGGGTAATGTTAAAATCAAGTAGGAGAGGCACTCCTCCAGAGGGTGTTGGCATTGCTCTGCCCCTTTTCCCAGCTGGCTCACTATGGCTTTTTATTGCAAGMTTTTGAAATTGTTGCACACTCTGAGCCTCTTATCTAGATAGTTTTYTTGCTTTTTCTCTGTGAAAATGATGGGAATGGTTTTGGCCTCACATCAGTGATTAGAAAGAAGGCRACTAATGGTTTGCTCAATTAATATAAATAGGCATAAAACTGTGACACATATTCTGCATGAGCACAAAGAAAATACCTTTAAAGCCACCTGGGTCTAAAGTAAGATAAGTAGCCCTGAAGTGTTTAAAATCTTGCAAATGGTTGGGGCCCTTATAATAACTTGATTTTCAGAAGCACTTCATTCTTACKGTATTGCATGGAGCAGTGGGAATCTGATGTCTCTTTACAAGCAGGMCTGACAGGGCACAGGCTGAGTTACCTTTCTCTGGAAAATGAAAACTAATACCTGTCTTTTCTCTGACATATTGATTGATCCTTTTGCTCAGAGAGGAGGGCAGGATACCCCTTGTGCAAAGAGCCTATCCCACTGTCCAGWGATCTCCTAGGAAGTTTCTAAATTCCCAGTGTCCAACTTCACAACAGAAGGTATACACCCTTTTGTTTAATCAGTGCTGATAGTCAGAAGTAACCAAAGACTCTAAAAGATTAGCCAGATGAATCATCATGAGAAGACGTAAACAAGCTGCAGGGTGAGAGAAATAGAAGATGAAATCATGGGAAGGAAATACTCCTGGGTCCTGCACGTTGCTTAAGTGCAGAGGCACAGTGTCCTGTCCTGGGAGAGGCTAAGATCTCCCTTCTGTTCAGCACTGAGGTGTTGGGACGCCTCATTATTGGGCTATTGTCGGCAACACCASAGGGAATTCAGATAAGAGCCATGGAAAGCCTTTGGGGAATTCAGAAGGAAAGAAAAAAACAGTTAAATATGTATGCTTTTGTTAGCTGGCAGCTATAGGGTAACAAAATCATCTGCAAATATTTGAAAGAGACAAACTCGGAGGAAGAGGATGCTTTATTTATCATGATCTGTAACTAGGCATAAGAGAGTACAGATAGGGACTAATAAAACCAAAGGCAAGAAAAATACTTGMCACCAAGGTATGTTAAATCAAGAAATAATCACCCAGGGAAGTTACACAAAGCTTGATGTTAGTGTGTTGAAAACTAGGCAGTTTACCAGAGGGAATAATGCTCTGCTCTTATAAAGAGGCACTAGCTATATAATCACCTCTTTTCCCATCTGTAGATTAAAAGACATAACAGTTCAATGGACCAAAACAGCTTCCAGTGAGGCCTGAAAAGTTATGCCAGAAATGTCCTAATTTGGGCATTTGCAAATACTCTAAACCAAACACAACAATCTGTTTCTTCTTCTAATGATTAATCTGGTGTATTTTCACAGTGACTTAGCTCCACKCAGTCACAGCTGTGCAAGACCTGCTCAGTACCTTTAATTGTTTGCCTTAACTGAGAAACTCTCTACTGTTTTGCTTCCCTTCAAATGTTRTTACATCTCTCAAATTTCACTTTGAAAATCCACCTTTGTGGAGAGCTGTCAAAACTCTGACAGTCATTTAAGATCTTTTCTGAGGTGCCTTGTGGGGATTTCAGCCAAAGCAGGTTTTCTGTTCAGGTGTATGGGCACGTCTGAGCTGCAAAAGCTCAAAGAATATGCTGTCTGTCTGGTTTGGATTTGCATAATAGTAACAACAATAACATTATTATTATTATTATTATTATTATTATTATTATTATTATTATTATTATTATTATTATTATTATTATTATTTCACCACATGGTAATGACTGAAAGTTTTAGAGAATGGGTAATATATTACTTGATGTTGTTACAAAAATTGAAGTATTAATCAGTTCTATGAGAAATCTAGATAATTAGTGGAGGAATTGTTTGTGGAAAGCCTCACAAATCAGAACATTACATGTTTTCAGTGTGATTTCAGTGAAATTCAGTGCATGTGCTCTAGGTGACCTCTCTGAAAGTGCATACCCTATTTTTGATTTCAGAAAAACAAACGTCTTCAGAACAGATCATGTCAACAGCAATGGTCTTAAAACCATTTTGCTATCCTGGGTAATTTTGGATTTCCTGGACAATTTTTTTAATGATCAGGGATAAAATGTACATCCACAGTCTGTTTAGTTTATTATTTCTGTCTTGAGTGGTGTTTTTTTTAGTATTGAATTTTGTACTTTTTCTGAACGTTTTGTATGCAATCTTTACAGCACTGAAAAAAGGGGTTAAAAGACAAGTCTCTGCTTGCTGAAGAAAGCCGTTGAAAGAGAAAAACAAATTAATTTTCATTCCAGCCTTTGTGCACAAGCCTTTACTTAATCTCTCTGTTAGCAAACGGTCCTTCCGCTTTTCCAGTAAGATTTAATATCTTTAAAAGCTGAATTCACTGGGAGTCTGCTGCAATCACCAGGGCACGCTCAAATACACCTATTTAACACCTGGGAAGTGGTGTGTGCTGGCTTATTAAAATTTATGCTGCATTAAGGAGCTTGTCAAGAGGCAATGGCTCTGTCTTCACGCATAGTAATGAAGTTTTCAGAGGTATCTGTTCTTTCGCAAAAGATCCCCTGTCYTCGGTAGAACAGGTTTTGCTGGAGCCTTGATTGATTGCTGCAGACAAGTTTAACTACTCTGCTTGGAGAAAGGATCACTGGTGTATACTTTTACTCTCTTGTTTTTTCTTCCTTCGGGGTGATTGATGTATTAAAACCAAATTTCTACACAATGTGAATGCCAGGTAAGATCATACGTGGGATGAAAACTTGATATTCCCATCCCAAAATTGAAAAAAAACCTCCCCAAATCTATCTCAGATCTCCACCTCATGACAGTGTCGTTGACTTTTTAGGATAGCTTAGGGCTGCTTCTGTGAGCCCTGTGGGATTCTTATGGTCAGAGGGCGCCATGAGTGAGAGATGACCAGGTGGAGGAGGACCAGAACAAAACACAGGTGTGCCCAATAGAGGATCTGGCTAAATTACTTGCAGGTGAGAGCAGACACAGAGAGGTTAAAAGGACTGGGACAGACACGTGGGGTGTTTATTGGGAGAGGGGAGGGCTAGGAGGTAACATCCCAGGTCATGGCTGCTGACCTGGGCAGTAGTGATGCTCTTTGGATCAACTTGGTGGATGTCTGCCAAGAGAAGCAGGTGAGGATGCYGGAAGATGGAGCGGTCTGGGACAGAGGAGATCCAGGAACAGTAGGTGACATGTTTATATATTTTGCTGTACTTGAGTTTTGTGTGTAGGAAAGAGCAGAGCATGACCCTCCTTAGAGGGTGAGGGGGAATGTGCATGTGKGTTTGGTTTTTTTTGTATTTTTCAGCCAAAGTTCCCAAGAAAACAGTGAGGTCTTATAAAGCAGTAGATGAGGCCTCTCCTGCTTTGTCAAATCTCCCYAGCACTTCTATAGGGGTTTTGGTGTCTCCACAGAGGTTTTGCTGTCTGTGCTGTGAACACAGCTTGGCACCCTTTTCCTAGGCAGAGGGATACTAGGTCTTGGCTGATGCACCCTCTTTAAATTTGTGGAAAATGGTAGATCTTTCTAGTCTTTTCATAAGGCCCTAATGAAATGGTTTTGTTAAGAGTGACGTAATGATAACTTGTCTGTAGTTGAAGTGATGCAAACCTCTTCTTTGTTAAAATGCACAGTTTGGTTAAAATAGAAGTCTATAAATTTTATAACTATGCTTTAGTGAAATCTGCTTTAATGGACTTGTCTGTGTCTGTTGCCCTGATTCACCTATGAAGCCCCTGGAGACTCATCAGCTGTCAGAAAATTRTGGATGTTTAGCAGAGGTATTAGAGGTCTGCACTACATTATTGTGCAAAGAATGACCATGCAGGAAAAGATAATTTATTGCTGCTCTACACCAGCCCCTTAGTCATCTAACTCAAACTCAGCTGAATTCAATCACTTTATGRTTTGAAAAAACTGGGAGGGGAATGTGCTGCACCTGGTCTGTGTCTGCACTGCTCATCCTCTACTAGCTGCTGGTTTTTGGCAAAGCCCTGTTRTCCTAATTACTCAGATGGGGAAATAGAGGCACAAAATAGTTCTGAGCAGGGATACAATTCAAGGCTTTGGTGGGGATCACCTGTGGGGAGTTTATGTGCCTGTCAACACCTGAGCGTGGGCTGAGGTACCCACTTGCCTCAAGCTCCTTGGTGGCTGAAGCCGAAATTTTGGGTTCCTGGAGCTGAATACARATGGACTCAAAACTATTCCTGCATGCACTGTTATCATGCAGGTCAGGAACCCAAAATATTGATAGAAAGTGTTATATAATGCCAGGCCAACAAGGCTTGCAAGTTGGCCTTCAGTTCAGGGAAAACAGACTCTTCCTCTTGTCCTGTTGTGGTATGGAAGGCAGGTGAATCTGCTTAGGGGGAAAGAGCTTCTTTTGCCACATGAGTGGTTGGTCCCTGGGAGGTGCTGTGAGAAAATTTGCTTAATGAACCCGCAAAGTCCCCTTCACCCTTTGATAGTAAGCTGGTAACCTTAACTTGTAGCCCCAAGCCCTCAAACAATTTATTTTTCAACCTCCTGTTTCTACACCAGCACTGTAAGTAACASCAGGGTTCATGGAAAGCACAAAGGTGACATTTTAGGAAATAAAAGAGCATCAACAAATGCCTGTGACAGCAGAGCTCTGTGATGTGAGAAGATATTTAACAAATTCATTTGTTTGCTTGTCTCAGCATGCAAACTCTGAGAAACCAAGTATCACCTGGGAGCTACTGCAGAAATAATTTAACTTTTAAAGGAAATGAATTATCATGGAACTGTGCAATATTAATTTCAACAAATTAAATTCAAAAGGTTTGGGTTTTTTTTAATCTGCTGCTTCCACTTCAGTCTGGTCCTTTCAGCATAATCAAGGCGTGGTTGGATTTCTCGTTCACTGGTTGAAAGCAGTTTGCTTGATGTAGTTTGTGAAAATCTAATTTTAAAACACAGTTTGCTTGACTGAAATCTGCCTTGACTATAGAGACATCTTACTGTTGTAAAATCTTTCCCCTTTCTGCTTTCCTTTAGGGAAATTATTTGAATACTAATACAGAAGAAGGCATGAAATTCTTTTATGAATTGTGATGGTTTTGGTTGCAATCTCCACTGAAGTAACCTGACYAGTTGAAAGGTTTTACTGTTTTCTTCTTTTTTTGTTCATCATTAGTGCAGGATTTGCTGGTATGCACTTTCTTGGGCATGAAATTAATTTCCTCAATGTGTAACACATAACCCAAAATTAAATGCAAAATCTTAATAAGGATTGATGACAAAAACATTTAAAAAAATCCAAAACTTTTTTTTTTTAACCTATTGATCTTAGTGCCAGTGTGCTGGATTCATTTCCACCTTAGGACTGGGCTTTCCTGTGTTAAAAGACAAACTCTTGGCATCAGATTATTATTAATATGGAGAGTTTGACTTCCAGAAACCTGCTCACAGTTTGATACTGCAAAGAGCAGAGCTGGTGGGGGATCTGCCTAGAGCTGCTAGGAATGCTTAGTAAGCAAAAATATTCTGGGATCAAATATTAGGATGTGTAGACAAACAATGCCTTTCTCTTTCCTCCAGTGCCAGAGCTCTCCCCTTTAACTTWTCACAAAAAAGGCAAACCTGTCATTTTTCCAAATGTGAATCTATAATTCAGCAGGAYGCACAGTGTAAACTTTTTTGACTGCTTTTGAGGGAGCACGGGAAACAAACAACAGGAGTGTGATATCAAACCCATCAAGTGGAACACCTGTCTGATCACTTGGCGGTGTTATTTATTTTTAGTTATTTAGAAAGGAAAATAGTTGCATGAACTCCTGGAGTAAAGTTTTATCCCATGTCAGGATTTTGGAGGACTCTTATGTGCAGTTTCTGTTATTCATCTAAATTGTCATAGTCCTCGCAGAGGAGCGTCTGGGGAGACGTKTCCCTGTTCCGCAATTCCTGTGCAGTGCCACTAGATGGCCCACTTTCTGCAAGGTTCATCCCGCTCTGAAAATCCCTGGGACTGTTTGAAATACAGGAAGGGATTTCAGCAAATCAACGTTTATATTATTCATCTTTTCACTTCCCCTTTGACTATTACCATGGCTATTTTTGAAAAATTTGCTACTGAGGGTGGTTAAACTAAAATTCCTTCAAGTGACTGAGACCGGGAGCCTGACGAAAGGCGGGCATCCATCCTTCTCTGCCACTGTATTTGGCAGAATAACTGATGGTGAGTTGTATAGTAGTGCTGCTGTACTGGGGTATACATCCTGGTACAGACAGAGGCTGGGGTTGCTGTGAAGTTGGTGTTTCCTGGTTTCTCCCTCTGGCTGGAGGCAGGCAGCTGATCCCCATTCCTGGTTCCTTGTTCAGCCACGTGAACGCTTACAACCCTGAAATTACAGCCCTAATTAGCCATAAATATTTATTTATTTTGGCTGAAGGCAAAAAGGTAATTTATGTCCACAGCTGTATTCAGCAAATAATAGAACACCAGGAAGGAAATAGGTTAGCTATTAAAAGAATAAAATGCATCTGTTCTTGTTTGGTAGTTTGGACGCAAAGTTTAAATGTGCTGATTTGCCAGGTGCTGTGGCATGGATATGATTGCACCACTTTTTCCTGCAGCTCACAGCCTAATGCTGCAAGTCCTGCCACTGTAGTGCTTAAGGGCTTTAAAGGTGTTGCAAGGGATCAAGGCAGGAATTTCTCCCCTTTTCCTCCCATTTCCCAGTCCAGAGCTAGGAGTTGGGCAGTAATAGAGGAGCAAGATTTGCCCTGTATGGAAAAGTTGTGTGACAAAACTTTAATGTTCTCTAACCTCAGTTTCACCCATCTACTGCTACATGTGCTGGCCAATTTGCAAGGGGATAGTGAAGTTTGGATTTTTCTCTTTTCTCCTGAGGAGATGATTTGACTGGCTCAGTTGTGACATCTCATTCCTTCTTAACTCCACGCTTGGATTTGGGTGTTGGCTTTTTTGAGCAATGGCCTCCAGACCTGAAATGGAGTAGCAATTTTATTTTTAGGGCTTTGTTACCTAGGATATGGTTAAGCAAGTGGTGCTGCAGACAGCTCATGAGAAGTCGATCAAACCAYTGGCTGGAAATAGATACAATGAAATTATGAGCTCGRCATRGAAGGAGGAGGCAGGGAATGACATTTAACATCAGGCAGTCTGTGGTTCCACTTGCAAGTGGGATTATTCAGTAGCATCTGAATGCCAAAAAAACCACTCTGTTTTTTTTGTCTGATAAGGGATCAGGATACATGTCAGGAGCTATATGCACAGAGCAAACTAATTTCTAATCTATAGTTTAGCTTGTTATTAGTTCTTGTAGAGGTCTGCAGTAAAGCTTTTTTTATGCAGAATAAATACTGTTTTAACTATATCACGCCTGGAAAAGGAGACTTGAGGTCTCATGGTAGCCTAACAGTGGATCTTGAAAAGCACTTGGAGCCCCTGACTTGGAATACATCCTCTAATCTGGAAAAAATAGTGTTTAAAATGATGTTAATAGGATCAAGAAAACCAGKTTTTCCTTTATGAGTACCTGAACAATAACTAAATAAATGTTATTGCTGGAGGTGGGGAGGGGGAACGCCTTTCAGTAAACAGTACTGCAGTTTGCTTCAGGATGTCACTTGTTCTTGAACCCTATCCTGGCTCTGGCTTACCTACAACTCTGCTCTCATTTTCACTTCTGGAAGTTGTTAATGTGCTAAATTAATTGTTTTATACTTGAAAACATGAATTAAGGTAACAAATTTGACCAAATGAGGAGATGCAGAGGTGCTAAGAATTTTTAGAGGAACATTTCATAGTCATTACTCCTGAACTTATAGCTTATTCCCAGGCAAACAGCTAGTTGAGGAAGGATAGAAATATTCTGTCACACAGTCAATTCTTAAAAAATATGATGGAGGCGAGAAATTTAAACTGCTGGTGGCATCCTATTTTTGGACAGTAGGACCAGTAAGTAATGCATGGAGTAAAACCCCCTTGAGCCTGGCAATGATCAGGGTGGGAACAGTTAGTATGCTAAGAAATGCTATTTAAAAGTGTGTTTGAATGTTTTCTTGGGGTGAAGGTTGAGCTTTAGACAGTGGAAAGCCCTTTAGCCTTGATCCCTGTGGGTCCTTTCCAACTCSGAATATTCTTTGGTTCTGTGTGATTCTCTCTGACAGTGAATTGTGTATGAATTCTGTATGACAGGACTAYTCAGGACTATGCCCACAGTCTCGTGTTTGCATGACTTTCTCCATGCATAAACCTTTGAGTGGCCTGCTCGCCTTTTAAAGTTTAAAAACTGAGTAAAGAAACAGAGCAATTTACACTGGAGTGTCTGWGTCTGGTTGTTTGGTGTTAATAAGCAGTTAAAACACATTTAAGTGCTGGCAGTTTAGGCAGATTTGTCTTTTTTCAGGTATCAAAATCTGTTGTAGAAATGAGGAAAGAGCCTTTAGAGGTCTTAAGTGCTAGAAATGTTTCTTGTGTTTTAGARTACTAAASATCCAGTGTTGGTGAATATATGRAAAGTTGTGGACAGAAAGAATGGARTTAAGTTYYAAACAARTYRTTAAAGCTCTATATATACAAATGCTTCCTGACAAAACCATTGGGTTATCTGGGCATAATGTGGGCTTCGTACAGTATGAAATTGAAGCAGTCTGTTAGTCAGGGTTTCRAAGAAGAGTTGCTTGCAAGGTTGAGATCAGTGTGTTTTACAAACTTAATGAAAAACCGAAGAGAAAGGAAGTTGATGTAGGCTTTGGTTTTGTCTCCAGGCTTAACTTCCTCATAAGGAAACCAGAATTTTGTGGGCCAGGTTCTACACTTCCTTRAGCGAGCCAAGGCTTGTGCTGTGTCAGGTGAGAACAGCCACACAGAGSTGGGAGGGTGCTTTTTATCCTGGCMCCTTCAGAATAATTTATGGGTTCTTTTCTTCTTGATCAGTCAATAGGTAAACCAAGGAGGCAGTTCTCAGTGACACTGAGGGCCTTTGGCAAACTGGAGGGAGGAAGAACAAAGCAGTGCAAAGTCAGTAGCTTGTGAYTTGAAACCTGGGCTCGGTTATCAGTCCCCAGCAGTGACCTTGAGGACAGCACTGAGCCAYAGCTTGCCTTTATTCTCCATTTGAAAATGAAGATAATGGTGTTCCTGTATCTCAAGACTCTTGTGTGGGTTCTAATGGGAGGCCTCTTGGTGAGAAAGAGGTCTTGAAACAGACCTAACAGACTTCTAACTTAGAAGTATTTTAGGGAGCAATATGTGCAAAACTCACTAAACACTTACTTAGTGACCTTATGCAGGTTCATTTCAGCTAAACCTCTTATTTCTCTTCTCCACATAGAGAGAAACAATCACTCATGAACCCTTTTTTACTTTCTTGCCTCAGATTTTTTKAATTTCCATTAAGCTAAAAGAACTCAATTATTTTTCTCTCTCTTCCTCTCATCCTAAGCAGAAGTAATGGCCTAATGGTTAAGGGAAATCCCTTTCTGAACTTGGATTGGTTGCTCTGGRTAGTTACTTAGTGCTGTCCCAAAGGTTTGCAATGGCTCTTAAGTTCTTCACCCGATGCTTCAAGTTCCTGGATGGAGGATAAGACAAGTGTTTTGCTGTTTTTGATGGGCTGCGCCCTCATACACCATCTCTGTGTGGAAGTGTAGAGCACAAAGCCCAAGTGATGGGCTCAAGATAAACTGTAGTGCAGAACAGCTGGAAATGTAGGAATACAGCCTGAGCACCTGGCTCCTCTATCCTTGCCCAGGGGAGGAGTCCATATCACTGGTCTTTAGGGATGTCAACTGTATTTCTCAGGAAGAATTAGCCTGGGGATCATGCCTTGCCTTACTATAGTGCAGTAGAGTGGTATGAATAATCAAGAGCACCATCAAGGGCCTGAGATAAGGACTAKAATCTGGCACAAGTGATTTGTCTTTGCTTGAATTGAGATTATTGCATTGATGACAGCCTTGTGATGTGTCTTACTCTAGGGACAATTTCAAAAATTCATACTTGCACCTTCTCTGAGTAAATGAAAATAACCTRGTTTTCCTGTAAGAGGAATTCAGCTGCCTGCTGCTGTAATTGGTATGAATGCCTGTACCTCCCATTAACCTTTTCACATTGCGCTGGTGTCCCCAGAGAAATCAAGAATCTGACAGAGTGCTGCTCTATAATGGGTTGTGGATTAGGAGTAATGAATCACTTACAAGAAGTTGTCTTTGCTGGAATATAAGACAACATTTAGTCTCCAAAACAACTCTCAAAGTACTTTAAAAAACCCAAACAACAAAAACAACAAAATCTTCTTCTACTTTGTGTTCTTAGCTTGTCCTTCAGCAGCCCCCTGATTCCAGCACATGCAGCAGGGGGAGAATGTTATACAATTTCTGTCAGTGTTAAATTCTGAAGTTTTTCCCTGTGAACGAGTAAAATTCTCCCTTCTTGTCTTTTATTTTGATGGTGTTACTACTCAGTGTTTGCTTCACACCTTCCATCCACAAGGTACTGAAGTGCACCAAGAGCACAAAGCTCTCTGCCTTTGTGCTGATCCATCCTTGTGTAGAGCATAGGGAAATGAGGCACTGAGAAATTTCTGTCCTCTGGCACCCATCTGGAAAAAACAGATTTCTTCTCTGTCAGTGTTAATCAAACTACGAATTTGAAACTTCTCTATTTTTCCTGCCCTCACCTTTGCTTCTGATTATGGTTCATCAAGGAGTTTGGACTGTTTCCCTTCAAAAGAGTCTTTGAAGTGTGGGAAAGCATTAAGGGTTGATCTTCAGTTATAATTCCATGAGGAAATGGCCTGCTCCGTGATTTTCCCAAGCCTGAAAATCTCCATTGATAAGCCTATTGCCCTTCCATGCCTCTGCAATAGGCTTTTTAAATATTTTGCAATGGGATTTTMTTTTTAGGAGGAAATATTTTAACTGGGACAATAACAGACCTTGGCCTTTCTATCTCATGTRAAAAGTGCTCTAATGTGATTCCTTTGCTGCAGCTCTGTTTGATAAATTGAAGGACCTTTCCATTTTCATCAACTGCTGGATACATAGCCGAGCAAACCTGGCTTTAAGAAGGGCCTTGCTCTTTTATTTTCTCCTGTGATGCATTCAAAGGTAGATATGTAGGGTCACATAACASCTCAGAAATAGTATTGGTAGCAAAATGAGGCATGATGCTTTTGGGGCGGAGGTGAGGATGCCTGCTGGAAGACTGTCTTGATGCAGCAAACCATCCTTCTTCCTATTTATTTATTTTTTAAAAACTTCTCAAAGCAACTGCAAGGAGCCATGCTTCTGAAATGAACTGCTTTTGTGCTAACTTTTCATCCCCCAGGACTATTCCATGGTTTCTGGAAAAACCCACTGATGTGTTTTAGCCCTGCAACCAGACTTAGAATGCATTTTCCAGCCCCAACCCCATATGAAGTTAATAAATCTCCTATATCTGGTGATTCTTGAATGCCCTCTTTGCCCTCCTGTGTAGTTACAACCCCAGAATTTCACCCTGTCTGGACAAGACTTGTACCTTGAAGTGGATTCAGTGGGAACTGACAGGGCCCTGTTTGCCAAGTCACAATGTGTGTGCCTGAGCTAAATACACTATTAAGGCACTGCCCCTCTTTTTCTGATATTTTATTGCTGGTTGTCATTCCAGGTGTTTGCAACTCCGTGTTAAGGAAGAATTGGAAGTGCACTGTGCCAGCAGCAGCCCTGGGAAGGAGACTGTTACATCCTGGTATGATTTTAGCGGTGATTGAAGATGCAAAGAGGAGGGAAGGGCTTGGAAAGTGAAGAGACTTCTCTCACTTCATGTGKTTTTTTTCCTTGCATGAAAATTTGTCTTTRTTTTTTAAAAATGAGAAGAAAGATTATACTAAATGTAGAGGGCTTATTTGTGGGTGGACTCTATTAACTGTTAGAGCTGCTGTCAGGTTAAATACCTGTCCACGGTGACCATGAAGGTCCTGCATCGATGCTCGTGAGTCACCATCTCTAACTATTTTAGGCTAACTTGAATTATTTCCCCTGAAGACAGTCAGTGCAAAAGCATTTGCCTCCAGGTTTTAGATGATGTCTTCAGATTCACCCTGGATTTGATAATAGAGCTACTCCTGCCTCTTCCATTTGCGCTTAAATCGATGCAAGGGCTGAAATTCTGTGATAATCAGATTTATTTTCTTTTCAAACATCTTCTCTTGCCAAGTGGTCTGGTGAATCTTTCCCATGGTTTTACCCTAACATTTTCCCCTGCTCCCCCGGGCTCTGTTTCTGAAGTTATGTAAATATTTCCTTACTTAAACACACATTGATAACATTTTAGATTGACTGGAGTAGGTTTTACTCCCAACGTCATCTGTTGGCAAGAAGGTCTTTCTCTTTGCTGTTTAACCTTTTCTTGCCAATTCATCTTGGATCATGCATTTCAGACCCYTTCCAGAGCAGGAAAATATTCTGTRTTTTYRCTCCTGAGGTTATTTTCCTCGTYSTTCACYRATTAGAAATCCAGAGGTTACTTGCCACTGACAGAACGTTACCTCATATTTGTTCACAGAATAGAACAATGAGCTGGTTGAGGGTAGAAGAGTGGAAAACCATTGCAAATATTTTGAAATTGAGTAAAATAGACTTCTGCCACTGGAAATCAGAAATGTACATAGAGACAATTACTGCAGAACAAAAGCCATGTGTTGATTTTATTCCAAATCCACAGCCCCCAACACAAAGTTTAAGGGGGAAAATGGAACTCAATACATCTGTTGGATCCTTTCCTTAAATTTGATTTGCCATAAAGTAGTGAGGATACCAAATAAGGTATAGGAAACCAAAATACTATAATCCCAAAAAATCTGTCTTCCTGAATCAGGCGATATGGAAAGAGGTGGTGGAAAAACAAGCTTTCCCCCCTTGCCTCTTAATGTGCTTTTATGCACATGGCATGCAATGTTTCCATTAGGATAGCAGAAACTGTGTGTCACAGTGCCTGGTTTAAACTGCACTTGGCATTTCAGGGAGCCAGGGATTCAAACCTGTATTTGTGAAGTTTAATAGATAAATTTTGGTCAGGAAAATTAACTTAATGCTCTTCGTTTATGGTATTTACTGTAGCACACATTCAATTAACATATTTCAAAGTGCTGATGATTACAGATTTATTAGTTTCTAGGGTCTCATTAATTGTTCTTCTGATTCTGATACAGCATTTTTAAAATTTCCACATTACCCAATATTTTTTTCTGTATCACACATCTGATTCACTAATGAGGTTTGAGTTCCATTTAGCTGTTCTCACACCTGTGTCATTTGGCACTCAGGGCTCTTTTACTGCTGTATGCATGTGCCTTGTTCTGATTGACAGAAATTGGGAGTGTGGATTTAGATCCCTCTGCATTTCCTTATGTCTGGACTTTTTAGATGGCAYAGCTTGAAACATGATCCAGTGTGGCCTGTGTCTGCTCTGGATATGATGTGCAAGGAGAAAAAGACWTAATTTTGCAGAAAGAGGTAGATGTGTCTAAGCAAGGCTGTGCTTAAAGTAACCTATTTGAATATCAACTGCTCTTTTTTAAAACTATAATCCATAATGTTTTCTTTATTATTGTGATTCTACATCTAATCCATAAGTGCATTTCCACATGCATGCAGGAACAGCTCTCTGTTCCCTTGGTGCATCTTTAGGTATGTGTGGAAGGACACTTTAATGGATTAGATTCAAATTACACTTAAGTAAATCAGGACATTTTAGCAAACCATTTGATCCTCGGTCCTGCAGAGGAAGCCAGATGGGTGGATCCCATGTTTTTGCTGAACTCTATGTGCACTGCTGGGGCAAGAAGAAATGCTGGACAAAATATGTAAATTTACATAATGATCTGTGTTTCTCCTGCTGTTTCTGAGGTAAAGGCAACTTACTCTCAGACAGAAGTGACTGTTACATGTTAAAATGCTCACACAGCAGGGTTAYGTTCATGTTTTATTTTGGCAGAGACAGTGAATTCCATTTGCATTGCAGTTACTTTTCCTTCTTTCATCTGACTCAAGGCTGTGGGCTAAGGGAGTGAGTCTGCAGCTTAGACGGAGCAGTTCCTCGACATGCAGCCTGTATCCTCCTTGCTCTCCTTGATTGGATGTATCTTCTCTATGCCTGGGGCAGCAAAATGGCCCTGCTGGAAGAYGTGAAGTAAAAAGTGTCATTGTCTGAAATGCTTGCTATTTCTGATAGTCAAAAACTACAGCCCTTACATTTTGTCCAATAGTATGTTTGTTGTGCTAACCTGACTTGGAAGCCAACCTAGGTCAGCTAATGAAATGCCTGCTTTTTAACAAATTCAGTTCAGACCTGCCTTTTAGTGCTGGAATAGGATCCCCTTCAGGTTCATGGGAGCTGATTTTATACAGACTATCTCGAGGAGGCTTGAGCACTTGCTGGAGGCTGTCTATCAGCAAAATCTAATTTTTCTTTTAAAAGGTTTACGATTGCTGAGAAACAAAGCACTAATGCCACCCTTCCAGGCCATCASAGAGATGGAGGAGAAAGCCGGGACGCAGCGGGCGGTGCCCGGCCTCCAGGCGGCCCCGGGAGGCGGCCAAGTCTCGCCGCCCGCCTGGGGTGGGGCTGGCCCGGCCCCCGGGTGAGGCAAGAGCCGGCGGGGCCGTAGCGGGTCCTCCTCCCTGTTCGTTCCTGCCTCACTCGGTGCCTCGCTCCATATTCCCGGTGGCTCAGCGCGGCGCGGCGGGAGGTGAGGGGCGCTGGCMGTGGAAGCGGGGCGGCTCGGCGCTCGCTGCTCATCGCTGTTTCTCACTGTTCCTCACTGTMGCATCTCTCTTTGCAGAGTCGGACTCGGCCCCACCCGAAGGATCCCAGAGATGGCGAAGGTGAGGAGAGCAGAGGACGGAGGCAGCCCCTGCCCAGCCGCTCCCGGGACATCCTCGTATTATCCCWCTCTTTACTTTTACTCGTCACCAATTTCTTTTCGAGCTCCCTTAAACCAATCCGTCCCCTAGCCCGGGCGGACGCAGACGGGAAGGGGACGGGGATCATGTGAGGCGCGCGTCAGGCACAACTTTCTGTTGTTTTTTTTTTTTTTTTCCTTCCACCAGTTTCCACTAATTTGGCCAAGTTTTCGGTACTCTGTTTATATTGCGCATGGGTGGAGGCTCCTACCACTGAAAGGAAGGAGAAAAAACTATCGCCGTGGCAGTGCCTAATGGAGGCTCGGGGTTCGGTATTCCCATTCCCAGTTTTGTCATAGCTAATTCGAATTTTTCTGGGAGACTTGGAGCTTTTGTGCAGTTCATTTGGTGATTTTTCTGTTGCAACCCTTGGGTTGGGTGGTTTGAGTCTGGATGAAGGCATGGAAAAAGGGGCGGACTCCAGCATTTGTTTCTATAGTTGCATCAAATGCATACGCTCTGAAAAGTAAAGTAAGAGTTTAATGGCTTATTTGTGGGGTTTGTACTGCTGTAGGAAGTGAAAGCAATCAAGGTCTATTAGGGCTTTCAAAAGGTCATGGTAATTGCACTTAATGACGGGAGTGATTAGTGGTGTTTTAATACTGTTGCTATTATTTACTCATGATATGACTTGGTATAGTTTTGAAAGAAGGAAAAGGTACTTCTTTTAAAGAAAAAGTTTTTAGTAGTATTTCTCTAAATTCTTGAAGTTGTGTTTTGTTTTGGGGTTTTATTTTGAGTGACAAAGGAAAATACTGTCTTTAAACATCAGGGCTGGGTTGTAGGATGCTGTTAGGAGAACAGGAAAACCCCTACTCATGCCAGGGCAGGGCATCTGGCCAGTGGGATCTACTTGGACAATAAGACTTTTATTACATTATATCTATAATTGCTTAAGGGTAACTTCCTTTTAGTAAAAGCATGGAAGTTTACAATACTTCAGTCTGCTCTGCAGAGACAAACTTTAATTGATCTTTTTAGTAGGAATATTTCATTCTTGACCAGTGCAAACCAGTTACTCTTGGCTTCAGGTAGTAAATTTTCTACTGCCTATGGTGACACTTGGGGATGGTTTTTAAGCTGTGGTGGGTGATGGTGGGTTGAAGTCAYTGGAACAATGAGGTTTGGTGCTGCGTAGGCCTTGTTCTCCAAWTTCCACATTCAGAGGGCTGCTTTCCACTTAAGTAGTATTTTTCCCTGCGGTAAGGCAGTTTACTACTCCCAGTAGCTTTGTAGCCTGTAACTAATTTTATAAAAGTGAAAACCCCCGAAGTTGAAGAAWAAACTCTGCTTCTCATAACAGTTGTCCTAAATGTTGTTGCATCAAGGAATAGAGGTAAGAGTAAAAATGCACATAAAATGTTGAGTGTCAGTTGACAGAGGCTCCTTGTGTACAACTGAAGGTTCAGAGTTCACCAAGGCACAGCATAGTGTACTGGAGTCCAGTTTAGCCAAGGTACATCCCTGAAGAATAAAACYTTTGAGGAAGGTCAGTTATATTTGGAGCCTTGGTCACTGCAGTACCTGTCCTTGCCCATTTCTGCAAAGGTATTTTTTTTCTTTGACCAAAGGCCTGAGGCGTTTTTTGTGTTCCCTGTCCAGAACAGAAAGGTTCATTCATTCTGTAGGAAAACTACAGCATGCTGTGATGTGCTGCACAGCCTGATCTCTCTCTGCTTGTGTTTATCTGCTTTCTCTGAGGGAGCACTGCTGCCTGTACAAAGCTGTCCTTTCTCTCACAGCTGGGTGTGTAGTGGTCTTTGTTCCTGCAGGGATGCACAGGGCACMATCTCTTCCTGCTCAATGAACAGAYTGGCGACTACTACCCTGGTTCAGAAATCTGGAGAAGAACCAGTGAGTGCTGTGGACTAATCTGATTTGGTCTGCTACTCCCACTTTTTTTCCTGAATAAAACTTGGGAGTGTTTTGTGTATCCATTTGTRAACTGCCAGGAAAGGATCGCTTGCTGCTGGTAAAGGTGTGGCTGGTCTATGCTATATCTGGAGTTCCTGTTCTGCCAATGTGCACGTGTGACTCGGAGAGCAGGAATAGTGTTGCCAGCTCCATAGTGCTCCGGAGGACTATATCTCATATTCCACAGTACAAGCATTTGTTCAGAATGGGCCCTAAGCAGCCCCATCTGGCTCTGTTGAGGTTACTCGTGAGGATGGGTTTTGCAAATGTCTCTGCATTGGTTCCTGCGTGGCTGCTGCTTGCTGTTCTCCTTCTCTCCCACCCCTTCTCTTTTTTTTTTTTTTTTTTTTTTTTTTTTTCCTTTCCCGCCTCACTCTATTTGGCATCTGCATGGTGTACTGACTCAGAGTTCACCACAGATGTTGTGTAATTACATTTTTTTTCTCAAGAGTTTAAATTTAGTGGGGCAGATGTGAATATAGYCTGCTGACCTGAGCTTACTCCTCCTGTTAAACAGACAATCCAAAGYACTGCCAAGCTTGGAGAGGTGTTTTGTAGACGTGTCTTTATAGTTCTGCATTTGCATCAGCTCTGTGCCTATATCCATCCACTCACCATGTCATTTGCACTGTACTGCCCTTGAAATTTTGGTAAAAATGGCAGGAAATAATTGTGTGTATCTTGTGTGATGGTAGTTGTAGAGCACAGCTTGAGCTGGTAGCTTGGTGTGGCCTTTAATGAAGGCTTCCAGGTCAGCACTGAACACTGTGCTGTGTTTATCTGCAAGGTGGTTCTTATGTAAGACATCTTACAGCAGTCCATTTATTCTAGAACATGATTTTCTGGGCTCTTTTTGTCTGCTGGAAACGGCATACCTTCTCTCTTTTCTAGTAAATATTCTTCGTTTCCATTCTTACCACTACACAGTTTTCCTGTGCCRTCTTGTCAACAAATGGCTGCTTTAAAAAAGAAAAAAAGGTCTCATGGCACCTTCTTTTCACTAAGTATTGGGTTTTTCAGCAGCAGATATTTGAGACACTACTTGTGTTGCTGCAGAGAAAGGGGTGGCTCTTCATCTGTGGGAACTGTGACTGATTTGAAGTTACTTTAAGTGGTACAGAGCCAGGGCAGTGGAGGAGTCTCAATCAGTTCAAGTGTGGTCTGTTGTTTGCTGATATGAATACTTTGMATTTAACAATGGCTAAACACAGGGGCTTGTGGGTGGGAAATATTTTGTGTGCTTGGTGAGGAAAATGAAAAGGAACCTCGTTAAGAGGCTATTGTTGCTGTTGCCAGGATATGTGGCAGTATGTGTGATGCTAAATTGTYTCTTGGGAGACACTCACTTTGAGCTGCTGGTTAGGAAAGTTTCAGCTGATGAGGTTTGGTTTTCTCCTTCTGAAAACCTTTGGTAGAGTAGAATTGAACAAAAATACTAGAGAATGTGAACTTCCTCATTTGGAGGGGCATCAATTCTAAAGCAAGATTATCTCTTGCTTTGAAGTTTTGGGGTTTCTCCCCCCCTCCCCCCCGCCTTTTCCTTTTCCTGCTGATTGTGTGTATCTAGGAGCTTCATCAGTCTTATTGTGAGGTGTCTGGGGAAAATGAAAGCTGCTTTTTATTTCTAGTGTGTAAGTGCAAACTCTACTTGCACTGGACATGATTTCTTCACAACAGTCACTGTATTGAGGAATGTRGAAAGAAAAGAATGTGAGAAGGTTTGGGTTGTTACCATCTTGTCATTTGCTTTCTGTTCAGGTTTTGTGTGTTTTGCTTCTCTTTGTATTTTACTGCCCAGGKTAAGGTGTGGCTATTGAGTAAAGGATCACTCCAGATTACAGAAGGATTTATATCAAAGGCTATTTGTCCTTTTCATTGATGTGCTTTGGCTGCTACTGGGTGGGAAACTTACYATCTAAAGAAAAAAGGACCTATGAGGTTGTAGTGTTATTGTGTGTCTGCTTACTTAAATAGCAAGGAATGTTTCTAGAGATACTGAAGATAAGATAGCTTTTTATAGAGGTAAATAAATAATGTAGTTTGTCTGGTTCATAGCTCCTGTTTCAGATTTKCTGTGATGGCCAGTTTGCTTCAGGCTGTGATGGTGGTTCAGAAGAGGTGCTGCCTTCTCTTTATGAGACCAAAATGTGCTGTGTTTGGGAAGGAGGAGACAACCCTTCTCTCCATGGACTGAGTATCTTAGAGCTGCAGAGCTTTCTGCCCTTCTCCATTGCTTTCACAAATGAGAAATTTGAATGGGAGTAACTCAAAGGGAGCTTGTGGATAATGGAGTGTTTTAGAGGGATTTGTGGTTATTGAACATGGTATGCCTGAGTATTCCCTGCTGTACCCTGATAGTCAGGCCACACTGCAGTGCTCTAAAAAGCACTTGGGTTGAGTAAGGTTCTGATGTGCAAGYTCAGGGTGGCTTGATCCTTTCCCTGGGCCAACTGTTGGGAGTGTCACATCTGCCCACATGCGGCTCCTTAAGGCAGGTGCGGCTCAGGTTCTCATGGAGGGTGATTGTAGCAGGTGGGGAGCCAAAATCCACTGAGTGCTGTGTGCCAGAAGGGAATGCCTGGAATGCAAATGGTGCTCAAATGTCAAGAAAAGTCTTTTAGACTTCAGCTGCACCAGGAGATTTTCAGGAACTGTTTATCGAGCTTAGTGCATCTTCAGGGTTTCTATGCAGTGCTCTGGAAAACAGAGTTATGAAGGATTCCTGTCAGGTAACAAAAATGAGAARGCTGATGCAGAGAGAGATTTCATCTGACATTTAGGGTTTGCACATATTTTGTCTATAACAGCCACACAGGAATGTTGTCACAAGACTTAGGAATTGGGAAGGGGAATTCCACTTGCTTATAACAAGATAAGCAAAAGAAAGCTTTATGATCAATATCTACTTCCTCTGAGACTTGTTGACATTGGTCATTTCCAAAGGAGAATCGTGGTACTTTTGWAATATTAATTATGTTCAGATGATATGTAACAAAAAAATAAATAACCCCAGGCTGGCTGGAGTGGTAGTAGGGGAGGAGGGAGAAGCTTTTCAGTCTTTATCTGTCTTACCAAATTAAATTCAGTTTCTAAAATTGAGTCCCAAATCCTTTAGATATTTTCATGGTAGCCTTTGCAATTAGTTAGGAAGATGACAATAAATACATTTGAAGTATTTTGAAAAATACTTTAAAAATACTTGGTTATAATGGGAGAAGCGGAGAGTTCCAGTGGTATCTGAGTTATGATTACTCCTGTGAGTTATCATAGCTATTGGAAATCATCTCCAAAAAGAAATTTGCTGTTGCCATTAAACACCGTGACACTTTGTGTTCTGATCTGTCAGAATAGGTGAGACTCCTGACTGCTGTGGTGGGAAGTGTACAGAGTCTCTGCTGGCAGGAGCACAGGGGTGCCCTGGAGCAGTTTCTCGTTGCTGCTCTGTTCTCCCTGCCCTTCTGGCTGACCTGTCTCTGAGTGCATTGACTGGAGACCGAAGCACGGAATGGTTCAAATTCCTAACTTCAGGGAAGGCCAGATGKCTGTGCTGCCTCTGGAGTAATCCAGTGCCAGTCTCAGTAGGTGTCTTGGCACTTTTGCTCCTGCTCTTTCTTGAGAGTGGAAAAATGCTGTGTCTGTATTGATTGCTGCATTTTTACAGCAGCGCTTAAAGGAAATTTTCCCTTTTCAGCTGTTGGAAACACCTTCCTGTTCCCCAAACCCAGCTGTTTCCCTGTTTGGCCACTTCTACAGTTTATAAATTAACTACTCTGCTGAATACATATAGGGTCTTGAACCATCCTGTTTAAATAAAGGCAAAACTTTTCCATAAGGCTGATGAATATCCTTTTGTGTTTAATCCAAAGAGGAATTCCCTCAAGAGCCATGCTCCATGGAAACCTAGTGGAATTATTTTTGTGTTTGGACAAGCTGATCTCTTATCCTTATGTTTGAACTGTTGTTGTTTTGGTTTTTTTAGCTGTAAACTAGTGTAGCTGAATCACTTTTTAAGAAGCTGCTTATGTCAAAAGCAGCATGATAAAAATTTGAAAACTATTGCAGAGTTGAGTGGGTMTCATTTGCAAGATGGTGGAAAAAATGAGAGTGATACTGCTTGAGGGTTTCAGTAGGYTTTTCTTGAGAAGTTTTTATTTCCAAATGTGATTTGGTGCTATTTGCCTAGCATGCGTGATTTGTGCAATTAATTTTTGTAATTAATTTTTKTRATTTTTAAAATYACTTTAGCAAATGATMAATTCTTAGTYATTTCCCTGCATTCAGGTTCCAKTGTTGAAGATAACAGGGGTTTGCATAATTAGTACTTAAATAGACCCATATTTAGCTGGTGTGCTGCTAAGGAAAACTGTAGTAGTGCGTCTGGAGCAGCTGTGTTTAAACAAGCACAGACTGCTCATTAGCAATTGCAAGAAAAATGCAGTCAGCTTTTGGATGGTGAATTTAAATTTAGCCTGGACTCATCTATGAACTGAAAGATGCAATATTCTATATCATGGCTTTTTCCTTGTCCCCCAACCCCTTTTCCCTCTTCCAGTACACAAGAGGCACYGTGACAGCCTTCGCTCCTTTCGATGCCAGAGCTGATGCAGAAGCCCTTCGTAAGGCCATGAAGGGAATGGGTAAGGCTAATTTTGGTTTTACAAGAAAGAAAGGGTTCTCTCTCTTTGCAGATATCCTTTCTGATCTGGTTCTTTGTATCAGTAGATGAGAGCAGGGCATGTGTCTACAAGCCATGGAATGACAGCCCCAGGACCGCGCTGGTCTGGGCGTGTCCTGGTTGTGACTGTGCAGCTCTCAGATRTTTACTTTTGGGTTAGCATGAGGGAAAAAAGAAAGGGTTTGCACATTCCCCTTTAAAAAATGGGTGCTCCACAGACTGTTCTGGGCATGCAGAAGTTTTACAGCAAGTAGCTCAACTGTGGCTTTATAGGAACAGCTGTGGGGAATTACAGCAGCATAGTAGGAACTCCGCAAGGAAAATTTGCAACAGCTTCTTTGGCCTGGAAATGTGTGAGCACACTGCAGCATCTGGGACAAGGAATATGAGCACACGGTATGAATGCAGACTAATAGGTGGTCTGTAAACTCACAGTGTAGCTTTCTGCCCTAAACTTCCCTGTGAGAACAAGCCCTGATTTGCTGCTTCATCTGAGGCCTCCTGTAGAAGGGAAGGAGGGACRTGTGACACACCTCAGCCTACAGGCTAACTCACTGGGGCTGGGAAGGTGATGTGCTGGGAGGACTTACCATGCACACTGGTGTCTATGAAATGGATAACAGCTCCATGCTGCTGCCCTCTGGAGTGTTTGGGATTRCTGGGCTGAGTTTTGCTGGGAGTTGGCAGTTTGTTGGTGAGCCCCAAGGCAAGGCCTTTCTGCTCAGTACAGACTGTGACTAAATGTTATAGTTGGTGCTTGGAGCAGTCTGGAACACAGCACTGAGGGAGAGCAAACAACACGTTAAGTCCTCCGGTCATTTTTTTGCACCAAACTTGGTGGCTCAGCTTGGGGTACGGTGTCATTTGTTATTTCAAATGCTTCTGCTGTTTGTAGGCTGTTGTTGTCAAAGTATCTTTCATTGTCCTTTGAGTTTGTGCCACTGCAGTTTGGTTTTTAGAGTGTTTGGAACTCTTTCTTCATTCTAACTTCAGGGACTGATGAAGAAACTGTGCTGAAGATCCTCACCACCAGAAACAATGCTCAGCGTCAAGAAATTGCATCTGCCTTTAAAACCTTATTTGGCAGGGTAAGAAGAATAAAAAAAAAAAAACCTCTGGAAAGAGTTCATTGTGGCTTACAATGATTACTTATAACTACGAGGCACGTTCACCATGTTCCCAGTAAAACATTCCTTGCAAGAAAAATCTACCTTTGATTTGTCCTTCCCTCTCCTACACCTTGTCATATCCTTAAAGAAAAGTCATAATGTCCTCCAGGTTTTCCAAATGCCTGTTTATCCTTTTCTTCTGCCTTATTTATTTCAGCTAAGATACCAATTAAAACAAAAAGAGAGGTGTCCCTTGTGCTTTCAGCTTGCAGAGTCACGTGTATCCCTGTAAAAATGGCTAGTCGTTGTTCATTACAGCACTGTTTGTTCTGCACTAGGATCTTGTGGATGACCTGAAATCAGAACTTACTGGMAAGTTTGAAACCTTGATGGTGTCTTTGATGAGACCAGCTTATATTTTTGATGCTCATGCTCTGAAGCATGCCATTAAGGTAAGAGGAGGGAAAATTAATGTGTCATACAAAATGATTGGTATTCTTTGGTTGATTTTTTTTTAAAATATTAATTAGGAATTAATTTTTTGTTGCCAAGGGGAATACTAATAGAAGTAGGTGTTAAAAAAAAAAATCAGGAAATTTGTGCTAACACCTGCCAATGCCCTGGTTTTGCCTCATTTCTTTTTCATTCGAATAACTCAGAGGCAGTTTAGAAATCCACACAGCCCAATGATTGTTCTTTCTAGTTTAAATACAATGAGTAGATGTGCATGTTGTTTTCACATTACTTTTGCTGTTTAAGTGCAGTGCTGAAGTCAGAGAGTTCTGCATTTTTCTGCTGTGAASAGCCTAGGGTTTATAGCTATCTAGAGGTATGCATAGACTGAAAATGAGTTCAAAACATCTGATGAACGTTTGGTGCTTTTTGTTTCTTCTTGACTGTTATTTAAGCTACAGTGTGTGTTGCCCCTGATGGATTGCAGTGTAAGTCTAAGGTTGATCAGCCTGTGTAAACTGGTGTCCACCAAAATGGTGAGCACCTATTGTGTGTAGTGTTGAATGTGCTTTAAAAGCTTCCTTCAGTAACGCAGAGGGAATAAGTGTGATGGTCCTGTCTGTGTTACCGTTCTAACATTTCTCTTCAATGAATGCTTTTAGTGCCTTTTGGGGCAGGCCAGGTAAACAATTTGCTATGTGGATGTGTAGGATTTTTAGTGTCTTTTCCATGTGCTCTTTCTTCTCCCCTCTGGCACACCTGTCTGATATCATCAGCCTGTAGAATCTCAGGATTTGGATGTCCCTGAATTATTTACAGAATTGATCAAAGTAGAGGGCATTGAACTTGACCTAGTGTAAGGTAGTGCTGTGTGGCATGACACTTCCACGTAAACTCCCAAATCCTGGATGAGCAGCTGGTTAATATGTAGGCTTTAGTCAACTGTGCAAGCAAGTGCTCATGCACCTGTGACCCAGCAAATAGTCCCTCAGATAACAGAAACTTCATTCCTGGAGGTTTTCTGTTGGTTTTTTTTTTTTTCGTGTCTTTATGTGCACTGGGGGAAGGGGGAAATGGTACCTCACTAAGAAACTGATAAAGGCCTTGCTGATTAACAGGGAAAAAAATGTGTTCCCAAGCTCCTCTTATTGAACTGGGAGTCAAAGACCTACAGGGAAATGACACAACAGAGGGGTGTAGGTGGGAAAGTGGAGATAGTGAAACAAGAGTGGTTTTGTTCTTTTTACTTACAAAAAAAAAATTAACCCAAGATCATAGAGTTTCAGAGAAKGTGTCTACAGAGGAAAGGATGTCAATACTGGCTGCAGTTCAGCTAAGGGGCGTAACAGTAAATCGGATGTGATGGCAGGGACTTGTGTGCAAGGTAACAACTCAGCTGAGAGCATTGACTCTGTGCTGAAGGTTACCCTATCAATTTTCACTGCTGCTGCTTTGGTTAGAGTGAGCTGAACTGTGCCTGCCTCTCTTGTTGAGTGGGCATGTTTGTGAAACAATCTGCATTTTGGAAATGATTTACTATAACCTGGCAGATTTGTGTTCTGGATAGCTTTGTGTGCAGTTGCATATCTTTGTATGCAGTTAGTATTCAGTGTTTTCCTTACAGGAAAGGTTGTAAACAACAGGCTGAAGCAAAAAATGCTCAGTATTTCATTTCAGTGTTGCTTTTGTGAAATGACTCCTTTGTTCATGTAAAGAGCAATGGATTATTCTTGCAAACAAAGCAGACTCAGACTTGTGGAAACAAGATATTGGCTTGGCTTTTKTAAGTTTTATCCTTGTAAAAGAGAAAGAGTGGCTGTTATGTCTGCTGTAATTAAGAACTGCAGAGCTGCTTGAACTGTCTGGGTTAGCAGTTCTGTTGTACAGAGTGGTTGCAGTGGTTGGTTTAACAGCAGTGGTGACAGCAGGGTGCAGATCTGTGCTGGGTGTCTCTGTGTGTATCTGTGTCCTGGCTGGTGACAGTGTATGGATTACAGCTGAGATGGAAACTTCCTCTCTTCATTCACTTGGATTGATGTCCTTGACTGTCACAGCAAAGAACATACCAAATTCTCTTCAAAAACCACACAGTATACCAGAAGCAAGAAAATGTGTTTTGTTTATTTGTCCAAATGTGTAAGTTTCTTCTTATTTCTGATGGTCAAAGGGAATTCTTGTTCTCCTTTTGTTATTCCATGAACTCATTCATACTTACATCCTTGCAGGGAGCAGGAACCAATGAGAAAGTGTTGACTGAAATTCTTGCCTCCAGAACACCTGCAGAAGTGCAGAAYATTAAACAGGTCTATCAGCAAGGTAATTTAAAATAAATTTAAATTTATTTAAAATAAAGGCTCTCTGCTCAGTTCCCTCAATATGCTTTTAGCTCATCTTTCAGGTAAGGTTTATCTGTGGACTGATAGATATGTCTAATAAGAGGGAATTCTTTCTGCTGTGTTGCAAAACTTCATATTGCRAGGAGCTAGAATTTGAATTGTAAACTAAAATAGTTTTTATTTCAGGGCTATGACTGCGGGTTATGGTGTTTTGTGCATTTGAATTCTTTCTAAGGCATTTCTTTCTTCCACTCATTATTTTTATACCTTTGACTGAAAGGCAATTTTCAGTAATAGGAAACAAGAAAACTTATAGCACATTAACAAAAGGGATTGKTTTYTTTTGCCTTTTGCTCAGTCTTCTGTTCAACTGCATTTGTGTTAAAGCAGGTGCAGCTTTTGGCTGTCCACRGGAGTATATGATTTTATCCTGTGCTTGTGAGGTKGGGTATTTTTTAGGGCAGTGTTTAATTCAACACATTTCCTCTACCTCTGTGCAGATTGATGCCACAGAAGAAATTCTCATGTCTTAACAAATTTTGAGCCCAAACTTGGGAGTCTTCAAGGGCAAAATTTGTTAGTACACTTGTCTGGGTTCATGTGTTTTGTGCAGTGAGGCTGACATATTTTAGSATGACTTCATGTCTGTATCCTCTTTAGTTCCTCAAAGAGCTGAATCCATGCACATCACCTTGTACTTCAAAATATTTTGAGTAATCTGCTCCTGACAGGAGGTTTGAAGTGCTGTATTTTCACCTCTTTTACAGTAATGTTAGGTTAGAAGTGAAAGCAGAGTATGTCCTGATTGTTAAAGATGTTTCTGATGATTCTGTAAGATATGAGTCAAGATGTGAGTCATGTGAGTGGCTATTGCTCTTTTGCAGAATATGAAGCCAACCTGGAGGATAAGATCACAGGGGAAACATCAGGCCATTTCCAGAGGCTGCTGGTGGTGCTGCTGCAGGTCAGTGTGCTGTTGTGTGACTGTCACTGCTCGGTGCCCTYGTCACTTGGTGCTTACTCARCTGGGTTCAGGATGGGCCCRGGGCCASRCAGGATTGGCTCTGSAGCTGAGTCACTTCCTTGGATTTGRAGGGTCAGCCTTGGGCTCCCTTCTGAGTCATTTCCATATCACTGAATCGAGAAACTTCTGTGATGCCTGTGGGTGTAGCAGGTGCTCCTACATTGGGTTCTGAAGGCAAAATGGGAAGAGAATGTTCATTTCACACAGAAACGTGCCAGGGAAAGGGAAAAAACAGGTGATTTTGGAGAAGGGGATTAGGGGATGACTTCTCACAGTAATTTACAGGCTCAATAACAGATAAATGTTTTTTTTACTTGCCTTCTAATTCTTCAGTTTAACAAGTYCTGAATTTCTGTTTAGGCGAACAGAGATCCTGATACTGGAGTTGATGAGGCTCTTGTTGAGCAGGATGCTCAGGTGGGTGAATGTCTTAGTGTTTGGGACATTTCCACAAGTTATCTTGCAAAAATGGTGTACAGCCAGAATTGAAATKTGAGAGAGCAATTGTTAAGGCTCTCTGTGTGTATTTCTTAATATATTTTCATGTGTTTTTCTATGTTCTGGACAAAAGAAATGTCAAAACCTGAAACGTGGATCAAAATTTTTGGAACTTTTACATTTCAGTGTGAAGTGTGTCTTGTTTTGCTTATTAATGAATGAAACAWTGAGTAGATCATTAAAAGAGAGGGTTATTGCTGAGGCTTTGTGATGCTGAGGGACCCTTTGCTGGAAAACTCAGATGTCAACAGCTCATTCCTTAATATCTGGCTTAGACATCTCTGTGAGTTTAATCCATTGTCCATGACTGCTCACTAAACCTGTGCTCTGGATGGAAAGGAGTGCCAGCAGTTAACTGGTCTCCTTGACAGTCTCTGGCTGGGTGCCATCTGCTTCCTTGYAGTGATGGTCAATATTTCACCAATTTGATTACAGCTCATTTGATACATGCTTTTTCTCAGTTATTTCAGACACCTGCATGAGTAATTTTTGTCTCATAAACTGTCTGTTGAAATGAAAGCGATACAGGGATTGATCAAGGTGACACAGAGTAAACACACAATATCAGATCAATAAAACATTCTTCTCATAGCACAGCAAGATGGACAGACAAAATACATTTTACTGGCACAGGCCTATGCTTTGTCACTTAAATTCAGAAAGYGTTATTATTCTGCTATTAAAGTTAATTTCCTGTGAAAATTACAGCTGGAGAATTAGAGGGGCAAATGTTTGAATTGTTAACTAGGCTGTTCCAMGAAAATTTCAGTCTTGCTTTTAGTTGGGATTGTGTAATTGAGGAAACCCATGAGGCACAGGCCCTGGTTGGTAAAGAGATTCCTTTTGGCCCCTTTAATTTGGTTTAGATGAGCATCTGAATATAGGAGGCACCAAACCCAGCTGTTGGAAAGGTCCTGGTTTTCCAAACAGTCTCTGTGGTTTGCTGTGTACATTTGGCTCAGTCAATGGAGTTTCCATTCACCACCCAGCACAGCTGGAACAGCTTCAGTGACTTTCAAATTGCCACTCCCAGGTACAGATGGGCAGAATTGAGGTCCATGACTGTGCAAATGTGGGAGCATTTTTGGCTTCTACATGTTTTTCTTGAGTCATATATTCTGGAAAGGACTTGAAATTAGAAGGCAAACTTTTTGCTCGGTGTTTTTTAAATTTGTTTTGTGTCTACAATAACTAAATATTAATTGAAAGCAATTGTGAGACTTTTCTGAGAATGCCTGAGGGAGAAAGTCTAACTTTTTGGACAAGATTTTGTGAATATAATTTCTTT
The DNA here is from genome assembly GCF_030028575.1 of Malurus melanocephalus. Lineage (NCBI taxonomy): Eukaryota > Metazoa > Chordata > Aves > Passeriformes > Maluridae > Malurus > Malurus melanocephalus. The sequence goes on along the minus strand of NW_026623692.1, from coordinate 361,874 downwards.
AAAGTTATGCAGGTACATTTTGGTATTGCCCAGTGGCAAGGTAGATAAAAACTTAAAGCTGACATAAAGTGCTATTTACAACTTCTAGCATCTAAGTAAATCTTTTCCTGGTATTTCTAAATGCTGTGCTGGGACTTGTCCTTTGCTACTGGTGGGAGAGTGCTGGTATTCATTTGGAGGGCTTAGCACACATTATTTGAACTAAATGTCCCTGCAGTGAACGCCTTGATAGCTTTTTCCATTCCACCTTTTTATTCTGTACCATTAATATTAAAATGGGCATATATACTATAATATGTACAACCTTTCTTCTTACAGGATGTTTAGCTCCTARTTTAGAAAAAGGCAAAGTTTTCTGACTGTCAGGAAAAAGAACTTGTTTCATTTTTCTTGTTTCTCATTTTCTTCCTGCTCTTGCTCATTCCTACTCTAAGTGCTTTACTTTCCTGGTGCTGAAAATGCACCCAGGCCTTTGCATCAAAGACAGACTTGCCTGAAGAGCCATGAATGTGCTCAAACAATTATTTGGTTAAGATCTGGTTTCATACAACTAAGAATTCTTCAGCCTAACAAATCCTGTTTCTGGGAGCATCTTGATCTATCTTCCCCTCCTTGGAAAACTTGCTCCTCAGCCAGGTTAGTGTGGTTCTCCCATTGAAGAGCCATAATGTAACAAAGTTTTGCTTCTTTGATTTGAAAAACGGAAGGGGGAAAAGGGCAGAAAAAAACAGCATTGTGAATAGATTTTATCTGCTGTATTAGCACAGATTCAGAAAACTTCAGGCTTATGCAAAGGACTATGCACAGTCTGTTTCAGGGCCTTAAACTGCTTTACTCGGTAGAAATGCTATCATAGTCAATTTCAGTTTTTTTCATTTATTTCTAAGTGAGTTCAGAACTTGGCAATTTTATTTCATTTTGTTCYTCCAGCTACAGCTTGTTAGTAAATTCAGTGCTCCTTAGAGTGAGATAAACAGAGCTTTTTAACAGGGTGTGTGGACCCAAAACAAATGCTSATTTTTTTGATCTCTTGAATACCTAACAGGTTTTGTTCAGAGCTGGGGAGCTGAAATGGGGAACAGATGAAGAAAAGTTCATCACCATCTTGGGAACCCGCAGCGTTTCCCACCTGAGGAGGGGTAGGTAGTGTGGTTCATGTGTACCTGAAAGCTTCTGCCTGAAATCCAGGCTGGGAAAGCTCAGCCCATTTTGAGGTGCATACTTTTCCAGCTGCTAATAGAGAGACCATACCGTTTTCCTCTGCTCTGTGCCCTCCATAAATCTGTTTTGCCAAGCTGTTTAGGCCATTGGGAATAATGCATGGGGCTGTTCCTTCCAGGTGCCAGGGAGGTGGACATCTGACAAATTGATGCTCAAAATAGGAGCCAATTCAGTGCCAATAGCACCTGAATTGTGGATGATGACACACAGATGGCATTAGCTCCAACTGAGGGGGGGCTGGCAGGAATGTTGGCTATTCACTGACTGAGCACRCTTTGTTTTGCAGTGTTTGACAAGTACATGACCATTTCTGGCTTCCAGATTGAAGAGACCATTGACCGGGAAACCTCTGGTGACCTGGAGAAGCTGCTTCTGGCAGTGGGTAATAAAAGCTWACCACATCTAGAACTGGCTGCCTTTGCTTGCTACCAGGCCTCTTTAATTGCCATTGTCACAGAAARTGGTAGGAAAACAGGGGTCCTTTAGGAAGGTAATCACCTGGGATATATTTTATAGCTAGAGAAAAGGTGATGAACTGCATTCTGTTTGGTCATGTGCACCTCTGCCAGAGGTGAGACCAGACTCTGCCCTCTCTTACATTCCTGGCAGTTCATCTAGGACAGTCTTACAGAGTTGGACTGGTAAAATCTCTTTGCTGTTAGAAATGAATGATTTGTTCTAAATCCCAGAGCCCAAAGAGTTGTAACAGAGGAACAGAGCAAGTGAGAGCACTGGAGAGAATGACCCAGTAATGCACKCCTTGTCTTGGTAATCAAAGATTGTCTTGTGTTAAATAGCAATCAATAATTCAATCACTTGCCTTTTTGCAGTGAAATGCATCCGAAGTGTGCCTGCCTATTTTGCAGAGACTCTGCATTATTCCATGAAGGTACGTAAATGTTCTTCCTGCATCACTTTGCATCTCCTCCAGCTAAAATTCCTCTCCTTTAGCTTGCTCTTAATTTTTTCTGCCACTGTAAATGCTGACAGGATACTGTACCATTGAGTACCTGCAAAAGGTTCAAGGAATGCAGCTGTGGGAGAGGTTACAAACAATTCATAAGGTTGCCTTGGAGTTCACCATAGGTTTGTCAGAACACAGATAATTTAGTCTCATCAGCTGTTTTTTGACTTGGTGTTGTTATACTGGAAAATGTCTGGCAAGATCCACTGGGCGCTTTCAGCTGAACAGACTCTGTTGTCTTTAGGTGGTGGATGTGCTGAGGAAGAAAAGAATTGTAAATTGTGCAAATTTGTGCTCTTTGTTTTGGAGGTGACTATTTACAGAGGGAGGGTATAGTTAGGTTTGAAACACATTTTGTTTACTATCCATCCTGTGTTGAGAAGGAAAAACTCAGCMGAGAAAAGCAAAGAGGATTTAACAGCTGCAAAAGGTCATAAAGGAATTGCATTAGCAACACATCGATTTTTTTTTTCTTTCCCATCTGTTGGATGGGAAGAGATAAGCAGGGAAAGCTCTAATTTTTAACTGCCAGTGGGTAATATTAATTAAACCAGAGGTAGGTAGTCTGTTCTCAGGCAACTTATTAGCTTCCCTGAAGAATTCCTTCCTTCCCCTTGCTGGAAAGTCCTGAGGTGTGTTTGTCACCAGGTGAGATGACAGCTTGAGAATTAGTGATGAGACACAAAATGAGAGCTTAATTTTTAAAAGTTGGTTACTGCTTTCATAGATACCAATGTAGAATAATGTTCAGTTGAAAAATAGAAAGTATTGTACCAGGCTGAGCTCTGTGAGGAGGGTTACTTTGTTTATTTATTAATTTTTATTTTTAAAAGAGTGCAATTTTCCTATAAGCTTTAGATTCTTACCCTCTTCTGTTATTAGGAGCCTGACTAATGTCTGCTGGTGGGRTCCCCAAATTTTTTTAAAAATGTAAATAAAAATCATTAAACACTTCAGATAGGAAAGCTCTTGGTCAATTATTACTTTGACAGAGGAGTTGGTACTTAGAATTTTATCAGTTTGGCATGACAAGGTTCTGCAATGAGCAGAGTGTGCATTCATGATTAGGTGGGGCAGAGCTTGCTTTTCATTCCTCAGGAACCACYGGACTCATGGCATAACTTTTGAGCAGCCTTAGGGCATTTTTAGGTGTAAYCCAAGAATATTGCACCCAGAAGGATTGAGTGACCCTGGACGTTAGGCTGAAGATGATCGTGGGGGCTCTGTCAAGTCCTTCCCTGAGGTGCAYCCACAGGTCAGCACGTGAAAGTTTGTATGGCTTTAGCTTGTGTGGAGTCTGCCTTGTCTGAGCAGAGGGGCCAGGGCCTTGGTSTGCACAGGAACATGAAGTGTTTTGAGCACTAAGGATGACCAACAGAGTGGGGCGTGTCTGTGTGGTTGGAAAAGGTYTGTGAAGTTTGTCCTCATAACAAAGAGCTGGAGAGGTTCTGGAATGAGTTGCTCTGCCGGTGTCTTGCTGTATGGTGKACTCTGTATTAGTCACTGCTAAGAKTCATGTTCCCAGTTGCAGAACTGCAGTTCTGTATTCTCAGAGTACACTGAACCGGTGATTTACGTGTCCTTCCATGATTGTGGTGATCAGCTGTCCTACTGTGTTAGCTTGCAACTGTATTATTTCAAATTTATATGGGCATTTCCACTTTAAACCTGAGATGAAACGTGAAATAAGAGACCTGAGTGTATGGCACACAATAGAAGTGCAGGGATTAGAGCACTCTGCATGGTCAGCCCTCTGTTCTCCACATTTCAGTGTGAATGTCTTGTGAAACTGTCCCAAATATTCTGTTTTGGAGCTGAACTGTAATGCAGGAGTGGTTTGAGATGCCACTTTCTGCTTTCATATTGTACCTTGATTGTTGGTGTTTCATGTTTTGTTGCGGCATCTGTTCAGAGCAAACTTGTATTTTAGTATTATTTGATTTTTTTTCTCTTTAGGGGGCTGGCACTGACGATGACACCCTGATCAGAGTCATGGTTTCAAGAAGTGAAGTTGATCTGTTGGATATTAGACGTGAATTCAGAAAGAATTTTGCTAAATCATTGTATCAAATGATTCAGGTAACATGATTGTCACCAGGGAACACAGGAGTGATTGAAGTGTCACGGTTTTCACTGCTTATGTTTTTGGGAGAGGGTGGTGGTTCATCTTCAGTTTTGACTTTGCGTTGTTTAAGTGGGGGACACTTCCTAAGGGAAGCTAAAGGTTTCCTTGCAGTGTTCACTGGGGAAGATGATGTGGCTTTCTGACATTACCATTACTCATACACCATTTTTAGCTGCTGCATCATTTCCTTTTCTTGTCTGGGTTCCTTACTGTCCAGTGCTTCAGAGAGGGTGCTGGCTCCAGGGAAATAACACTGGGGTTGGGAGTCTGAATTATCATGAGGTTGAAGTTTAGATTTTGGTTGTGGTGTGGAGCCCTTTGCACCATTTCCAAGTGGAAAKGATTGTACTGTGGAACCAGTCTGAGTCATAATTTCCTTTGAGTGGATGAGAAGGAGCAGAAAGGGAAGAGCCAGCAAGGAATCCAGAGGCAGCTGTTGCTCCAAAGTTAAGCCAAAAGTTTTTTTCCCCTTGTTTTATCTTTAAATGCTGCTTTTTATGATTTTCTGTCGTCATCTCTGACATTTTCCCTTAGCTAGGCTGGGGAGCTTTTGGCACTGCCAGTCAGGCCCATGTAGCCGCTCTATGGATTTTRTATCAGCTTCCTGCTGATTTCAGGGASCAGAGCTGGCACCKTTCTGGGCAGCAGTGGGTGCACTTYGCTCATTTATAGGGTGTAGCTTTTGGGCTTCTCCTTTGGCCTTTCCCCCTGCAGACAAGTGCACTCAAATGTGCAGCGGGGAGCTCCGTTTTCTAGTAAAGCTTTTGGAGGATTTTTGTCTCTGAGTCTGTCTGTGTAAATCCAGCTCTCATATAAGAGGCAGAGTATTTCCTTGTGTCATTCCTGAGTGGGGAGTCATTCATGTGGATTTCCTGTGGGTGGGATCAATGTGTASCATGCTGGGGCCCTCCTTGGCAGCTGCTCTGGTGACTCATGGTGCTGCTGTGTTGTATTAACAGAAAGATACGTCTGGGGACTACAGGAAAGCGCTGCTGCTCCTCTGCGGTGGAGACGATGAGTGACGGCGACGCAGTGTTTGTTGTACTCCAGCTTTGCAGCCCCTCATTAGCATGTCTGCCTGAGGTTTTATATTTTAATGCTTTGTGGCTGCTTCAATTTATACTAGGATTGCACTTAYTAAAAACGAGCGCAGTTATCCCTCCTCTTCCCGACATCCCAACTTCCAGGAATTTCAAGTGCCTTCAGTGCTCTGAGAGAGTCACCTTCATTAAAGGTGTTTTGCTGAAATAGGAAAAAATAATCATGTATTTCACTAGGAATTTGAAGATAATATTTGTTTTCTTTTATTCCTTACATTTCCACTGAATGTTAAGCTAGTTCTAACATGGCAAACAAAGAAATCCTTTGTATCTAATATTGGAATGAATTTGCTGAATGTATTRCAAGCAATCATTGGAAACTAAAGGACCAATAAATTTTTTCCCTCCCATCACAGTTGTATGTTGTTTTTAATCTAATTTAATGGGTTATCATCTTTTTTCCTTTTGACAGGGAAAGACTATTGGTCTRTATTTCCTCCCATTATTGAGGCTTTTAAGTATCTGTGATGTTTTTCAGCTCTCCATCTTCATGTCTGGCTGAGGATATGGGTGCTGTGGTGATGCTGCTGTTCAGTATAGCTGGAAAATCAAGTTATTGGTGCTTGCTGGACATTGCATTTTCATTTTGTGCTGCTTTGTCTTTTTCTCCTCTAAAGCTGGGGAAARGAAGGAAGGAGAGTTGCTGTGCAGTGCCAGAGCAGAGCAGACATAGTGCRCTCTAGGAGCAGTCAAGGAGATTTGGGATGGAAGCAGATGAAGAGATGGAAAGACAGGGATGTGTTCTTCAAGGATCTTGGGAGAAAATGGGAAGTTTGCAGCACCCCTCTGCTCAGGTAGCAGGGAGCAGAGCACAGGGTGAGAGAAGCACCAGCCTGTTTTATGGGCTGCCTTAAAATCTCTTCTTTGCTTCAGCTTTTAGGACTGGCTCTGCAAATTAAATTGACGTGTGTGAAGGAGAATAAAGAGGCTCCTGTTTCGTGCATTGTGAAGTCTGAACACCACGGTTCTGAACCTGGCTTATCAGTCAGTCACATACATCAGCTGCAGAAACTGCACATTTGAATAGTCCTGAAATTGATTCTTCTCAGGTTGTTAAGAGCTTTAAAACTTTCATACTGAATAAACGTAGAGTTTTAATTTTTTACGTTGTAATTCTGAATTAGTACTGTCATGATCTCTAGCTACCAAAACAAAGTGCTTTGTTTTCAGTGTAAAAGAAAAAAACTATATTGTGCTGAGATTTTGTTCTCTTTTCTGAAATGAATTGTCAGCATTTGTCACTTTTGCTTTTTGTGGAGCCATTACAAATGTCTTAGCAAGGATTGTTAATTTACAGCTACTTGTCTTGGAATGACATGGCCAGCTGCACACACTGCAAGCTTGACATGACCACTGGCCTGTAAATGCCTTGGGATAACAGGAGGTTTTCAAGTTTTTTTGGTAGTTCTGTATCTTCTTGTTTGTTTTGGGATTTTTTTAGCATTTTTTAAATGATTTAGTATTTGCCAAGGCAAAACCATGCACTAAAATTTTTAAGGCACTGCTTTCTATTGCTTTAGAGATAGRCACTATGTTGAATTTTTCAGCTTCCTTCAGTTTCTTTAGAATTCTTAGGGAAGTAACTTCTGATCTTTGTGATCTATTTTCAGTACTTTGGTAGATTTTTGGCTCACATGTGAAGCGATTCCAGCAGAGTCTGACCCTTGTCACAAACCTGRTATTTATGATTTAAATGGAATRATGTAAATTACTACCAGAATTTGTRAGTAGTGACTCTGACAAGTAGTTCTGTTAGGGGTGAGTACAGTATTAGTAATCTGGAGGAAGTTTTAAGATGCAAATGGGCAGAAGCATTTGAATTTCCCTTTTGAAGTAATTAAAGAGAGAAAACAAAGTGTGAAAACCTTTCCTTCTCAAAGAACTCTAATTAAAATGTAAAAAAGTTAATTAGATTGCAGTTTTTCTAGTACTTACTGTGTAATATCCCTTTAGGAATACAAAATTTGGAATCATCTGTACCGTACCTTCCTAAGAGAGCTTTAAATTACAGCTGCCAATGAATTTATTATTTCCTCTGTGGCAATAGTTAATCATTGGAGTGATTGTTTTTTTTTCTCTCAGTCTTCTAATTTTGAGGCATGAAAATTTGTGTTCTGTTCATTTTGGCACAATTCAGAGGTGTTGAGAAATCCTATCTTTTTGTGAAGTCAAGGGCAAGTTTGATCATGACCACTAAAATCAGCCCTCTTTACCTAAGAAGAATCTGTTTTAAAGCAAAATTTGATAAGTCAAATATTGTTGGCTTTCACTGAAGAGCTATTGTCCCTTCCTGCTTTGTTTCTCTTCCSCCCACAGAAAAGTGTTTTAGGAGCTCCTGTTTTACTGCTAGAAATGATCCCCTTTATTTGCTTTCACCACAATGTGTTTATCTTTGCAGTCTTGTACATAGTGTATGGGGAAAAGAAATTCTTAGCTTCTTTACTCGAGTTCTTTTCCCTCAATTTTGTTATTGATGCATATAAAATTATGATTTTGCTTGATTTAGATTTATGCTAAGTGCTATTCATATTGTTTCTTTATCCCACTTCAACTCCTTGACAGCTGGAATTGCTGTGGGCATCCAATTCTGAAATATATGCTGCAAGCAGTGATTTATGAACAAGGCAATGCCATGCATGAGAAGCCCAAGCAATAACTCCTGTTTTTTAGTGTACAATACATCTAACAAGTCAGAGAACTGGTGAGTCATTACAGTGAGGAGAGGTGGGTGACAGCTTTTGTTATGTGTGGGTATTTGTGGTGTCCTCTGGAAAAGCCCCTTGGTAGCCTGCCTGGAATAGGTTTATGGAATGTGACTCAACAGCAATTTGTAGGTAACTCACTTGTCCAGTATCTGGAGTTCATCCTGATGTTGCATTTCTGATTTGAAAATGAGAAGGCTTCGTCTCTTTGTCACAGTAAAGCTTTTATGGTTATTTTGTCCCTGTTCAAGGGAGCATCTGCAGAAACACTGAAACCTCATGGAGTGGCTGCAAATAAACCACACAAGGCTTTTCCTGGCTGTGCCTTCAAGAAGTGCTACAATCAGCGAAAAGCTAAGTGGGAAACATTGTGTCTGTCTTGGATACTTAGATAGTTAGAGCTCCAGTTCCTCTGGGTGTCGACGGACGGAGTGAGTTTGAATTCCTATTTCCTCAACGGGAGAGGAGCGTTGTTTTCTCCAGGCCTGTGCCATTTGCCATGTGGGCAGGGGATGGTGCTGTTGTTCCAAGTAAACTCATGCTGGCCACGGCTCTGCTTAAATTCTCTCATTCTCCCTCTTCCTTAATTTTTTTGGTACCTTTTTCAGATTTCTTTATCTGGTTTCCTTGACGTAAAGTATGAGTCAGACAATTGAATTTTTTTGTTGTTTTCAAAATCTTTTAATGTAATGTTGTGCTCACGATCAAATGAGAGAGCAGAGAACAAAATACTTTATTGGAAATAGAAGCTGGCTTTATGCACATGACATTTTTATTAATGTTAAACATTTACCTGCTGCAGTCTGGGCATATAGACAATATCTGTTCTTCCTGCCCAGTCATAGTTATGAGAAAATATGGTTTTGTGCAACTCATGCATTTACAATTGGGGAGTTTAGTGGATCAGATTTTGCAGTGCAGTATTGTTTGATTTACAGAGATTTCTAACCTGCAGTCCCTGAATTACTGCCATGTTTCAGTTACCTGGGGTGTCACTTCGTATCATTCAAGCACCAGCGTAACTGCCCTGCACTGTCCATAGAAACTGGAAGGTTGCAGAGGATCTGGTATTTCATAGTTTAATTAGCAGCTAAAACCTATGGGATGGAAAGGATAAGAAAGATGATGTTTTGAATTTGGCTTTTTTTTAGCTTTCAAATAGTTGTGGTAACAGAGGTGGCATTTGTAGGATGTCATGACAAACTCTTAAAGCAGGATAGGGAAAGGATGTTCTAAGACTCAAACTAATCGGGTCTGCTACACAAGAAAAACAGCCAAAGTCATCTTCCATTGATATCTGTGGGAAATGGGCTCATAAATCCTCTTGTATCTAGAGCATATGCAAGTAGGATTTCATCCACAGAATGATCTGATTGCTTTAACTTACTGTTTACTTCTAGCCTTAATTTCAATAGGTAGCAGGATAGTAGAACAACAGATCCAAGTCATGGTCACTCTTATACTCACACTGATGAAGTGTGTCATGACAGCGAGGGAACGTGAAGGAAGGAAAAACAGATAGAAGCCAGCTTGTTATTTCCACTCACTTTGCAATAAACAAACTTTCCTCTTACCCTTCCTGTTTTCAACACCTCCTTCAGTAACAGCAGGTTACAGACTGCATGGAACTGACTGCATGAGGCCTAAAAGGCACAGTAATATCTCTGAAATCCAGTGAAAATATCTTTAGAAGTTTTGCTCTGTATCAGCTGCCAAGTATTCATCACATGTTCAGTTATTTTATACTGATTGCTTTGACTAAGTATGCAGAAATATTAAATCAGGAAAGTTACTCTGTGGCTGCCTCTAAAGCTTCATTAACTACTGTAGCTATTTATCTCTGCTTACCCTTCGGTCATTTGATGTTTACATTTGGAAAACAATCTTCTGATGATAAGGATGGCTGGMGGAAATTAAGAGTTTATAGATCTTGACTGTGCTGGCACCACAGAGTGAATATGAATGATAAAATAAGGAAACAAAAAAGGCCCATTCATTTTTGATGTTTCAGCAGTGGCAGCTTAGCAAGAGACCTGATGTTACACCATGGCCATCCCCTGTTCCTAACGAATAATTTTAGTGTGGCAGTGTTTTGTCATTGCTTGCACTTTATCATATTCATGATGTCTGCAGCTCTGCTTGCAGCATGGGCYGTCCCACATGGGGGCCCCACGTGAAATGGTCTCTCTCAGGTTGTTCCTCAGTGGACACAACCAAMATTTTCCTTAGCAATGATAAAGACATAGCTGGTGTGGCCTGTGAAGGGAAGAATGAGGCTGGGGTTTTTTARTTCTGTTTTTTGGGTTCTCCCTACACCCCATTCCCTTTTTTTTCCCCACTTTAGMTATTAAAACATTTTGTAGATCCTGTTATCTGCAGGTAATCTGACTTGTTGCTTCATGAAAAGCATACACAGTGATTGTCCCATGCAGCTTGGTGTAAAGCATCTGTTAACCTTAAGGGCAYAACAGAGTAACAATCTCTTAATGCCATTTACAGTGACTAAAAATACACTGTGATCCATCAAAGGCATCCCCTGGCTATAGGAAAGAGAACCTATTCAAAATAATTGCCTAATTATTTAACCTATTTACGTTGTGTTTTGCCTTGGCTCAGCACCTACTGTGTCACCTTCACTCCAGGCTGATGTATCATCATCTGTATTTATTTGCAGCCTCTCTCTGTCTCATCTGTCTGATCAGGCTCTCGTGGTGCAGATGAGGATCCAAGCAGCCCTTGAAGCACACATGGCTGGAGTTAACACTGCATTTAAACAAAAGGTCACTTGTCACACTGCTTCAGTCCATCTGCAGGTAGAGCCTTGATGTTAAGGTGACCTATCAGCTGTAGATGCTGCTTGGAGGCTGAAAATAATGGAAGACTAAAAAGGAGGGATGAGAGWAGACAATGAACTGATGAATGACCAGGAGGAGAAGAGTCATCATTTCTTACTGTTTTTATACCAGAAGAACCGGGAACCCCAGCACCATTGCCAGGTAGGCAATTTAGAAACAAAATGAGAGGAAAACCATATCATAACATGATTAAGTTAGAAAATTTGCTGTAATGTAGCACTACGGAGACCATGACTACAAATGGCACTTAGAAGATAACAAGACAAGTTTGTGCAGAGGTCCATGGGGTGGTTTAAAACCAGATGCAATGTGTAGCTCACGCTGTTCCTAGCTGCTTTTCCTGGGAGCCAGCAGGAGCCCTGTTTCTGAGGGATTTCATGACTGTCACTGCTGGCAGCAAGGTACTGGATTAAATTGCCCATCCCTGATGCTGGTGCTGGCTTTTATTTCCCCCCTGCTTTTACCTCCTTGGTTAGCAGGTTGGTTTGTCTTCCCTATGGCTGCCTGCTGAGTCACGGGTTAAAACTGCAAAACAGTCCTGTAAGGTGTTCTCTGTGCAAGGAAGTGCTGCATTAGACAGGAGGCTGTTAGTTAATGGCTTCTTGGGACTGACAGGGATAAATKCTGAGATGAGCTGGAGCCTTTCAGTGGAGAACACCTTTAGGAGTGTTGTAYGTGTGGCTGACCCTGCCTTGGGAAGGGGAGAAGACAGGCAATGTTTCTCAGCCTGTTTCAGTTGAACACTCACCTAAAGCTTTTAGAAAAATAAAAAAAAAATCAGTGAAAATTAAGGAAAGTGTGACACCTGTTTCTCCCTGCTCTGCTCTTACTTTATTTCTTTGTATGGGGTATGTGTATTTTTATGTGTGTGTGTAGGTTAACAAGACCTTTCTAGAAACTATTTGCAGTGGTTTTTGTATGGCTGTGTGCTCAAGGAGTTTTGTTTTAAGCAGGCTTCTGCCAGTTCCAGGCCTTGAAAACAGTGGATGAGGAGAGAGATTCCACCTCACTGCACTGCAGGCTGTGCTTGCCTGMAGCAATGCCAGACTGATGGACAGCAAGGATCTGACATCAGCTGAAGCAGGTCTGTCTGTTCTTTGTTTATGATTTTGGGGTGCCCACAGCTCTCAGTGCAGGACACTGAACCTGCCCARCATGGCATGGGCTGGCCTGTAACAACCACACCAAGTGTAAATGCACAGACTAAATTCTATTTATAAATGCCAATGGGAGCAGCCACATTTATGTTTGTCCACGTGTGCTAAAAGCTGCCGCTATTTCTCTGCAGATAGATTCCCTTCTTTCCTCACAGGCTGCTTGCTCAGGATAAATTTACTTTTGAAGGCCTGACAGTTGAACAATTTGGGTTTTGAAGTCCGTTCCTCGAGTTGGTCAACTCAGCCTCCYCAGTAACAGCGAGGGAAAGGTCAAATGGTCAACAGCACAAAGCTTTCCAAGAATCCTGAGGCAAGGGACTTGTTGTCTTTAAAATGAGRACATTAAATTGATAGATGGGAGACTTGTGTAGATGCCGAAATGTCTTTCAGCGTTGGCTGGAGTGGCTTTAGGGTATTTTTCATCRTATTGCTAACACTTCAAGTTGTCATTGTAGCAGATTGGTGTAATATAGTTAAGTTCATACTTGACCACATCAAAGTGTGATTTTTTTTTTTTTTTTTGTTCACTTTATCGCCACTGTTTTGAACATACAATCTATGTTTTCAGTCTGAAATAAGTGGTTAGGACAGAGACATGATTGTGTTGTAGAGGCCAGTATTTCTCTGCTCAGCAAACAGTCCACTATCCTTTCTGACAGTGTTTGCTCTCCAGCTGCAGTGTTCTGCTTGGTTAAATTTTGTGTTGCTGTACAAAACCTGCTCCCTGGAGCAGTGGGGTTTTGCTCTATGATGTGAGCGCTTCAACAGATCTGTTTCCCTAACAAGGCTCTGCAGACTGAGACTGCCCTGATAMCTCTTGGTAGAAGTTTTCAAGATTGTTTTTGTTCYKGGTGGTGGGARACYAAAAATTTTCAAAGGATCTGTTTCAATCCAGTGGCTGATGTGTTCCTGGCAAGCAAGAGGCAGGAAGGGGCTGCCTGCTGGAGTGTTGTAGGCCGGTGACACAGGAAGGGGGTACACAGGCCTATATCAGTTATGTGAAATTATTGAGAATCTTGTGTTGTTGATTGCAGCACTGGAGAAACTTAGGCAAAACCTGTACTTGGGCTGTCTGTCCTGCAGTCCTTGTGGATTTAAGCACAAAAGAGCTCCACTGGCAGACTTGGAAGCAGTTTAGGCTTAAAGGCATCGTGTTATAGGGTCCCATATTGGAAATAGCAGTTAGACTGCAACGTGCATTAAAGAAATGGGATTCAAGTTTGAGTTAGAGCACTCTACCAGAAGGGCTCTGAGACTCCACAATTGAATGCATCTGCAATCGATTGACAACCTCTGTAGAGAGAGTCTCTGTCACTGTTACATTTTTTCCATTTAAAAAGGTCTGATATTGTTTTCTGTGGGAGCTGTAAGCTCAGCATGCTGAGTGCAAGCGTAACAGGCTTTCACAGCAGTGCTTCAAGAGGCAAGTTGGGAAAGAAGGGACTTGCCAAGGTGCTGTTCAGAAGTTTTGTTCTTTGTTTCTCTGGTGACGTCTAAATGTTTTTTTTCAAGTTCCAAATGGGCCTTTGTCCATAAAAGGACCTTTGAACAAGTTTAACTGTACTCTTCTTTCCCCTAAAATTTCTTGGGAGATTATGGGGTTTTGTCTACAAAAAGATTGTAATTTCCAGTACTTGTCCATGCTTGGTCTACTAAGAGCGAGAAGTGCAATTAACAGGGCAAAGCACAGCAAAGGAATTTTTCTCTCTAAATTCGGGAAACATGATTTCAGCTTCAGATCAGAGCAGTTAGGATATTGGGGGTATTATGTTGCCATGAGATTATCCTGGCAAACACTGACCACTGGTATTTCATTTCTTCCCTGATGTCTCTTTGCTCCAAGGAGCAGTGTGCTCATTTGTATCTGGCTTGCACAAAGAACTGAACACATGAGGAAAGGTGGTTTTGATTCCACCTGTGTGCTGCCAGTCCTGGAGAAAGCAGTGTGGCAAAAGGCTTACAGGGAGAGAGCTGTGATTAGGGTTAAACAGTGTCAAGTCATAACCACTAAAATCTGCAATGTGGGCAAGTTTCTTGAGAATTGAGTGATGGGAAGAAATCAAGATTTTATGGCACTTTCAGAACAATTTTTGATTGCCTTTCAGTCTCATTTGATGCTCACGTAATGAAAACCTTGCAGAACACCGTGGCTGGCCTGAAAAAATTGCTTTCGATCTCAGACTGCGTAAGCTTAGGTTTTTTCTCATCATTTTTCTAGCAAGTGCTCCAATAACAGAGAGTGTGTTATAGCAGAGGAAGAGAGCAGGGAGAAACATCCATCCTGAGCTGCCAGTTAGTCAGAAATGTACTGGTTTGTTTTAGTACCTAGAAAACAAAACCTAACAGAGCCTTTCACACAGAGAGCCTGTTATCATTGTTAGGTAACATAMTTGCATGATTAACAGAACTTTTAATAGCTCCAGTCGTACTTCAGTGAGGCACTGCCTACTTCAGAACACGATGTCACTGAAGATTTTATTGCAAGTTCCATTTGGGAGAGCTGACTGAGCTCCCATAGGAACAGTGCACTTCTGGGCATGCCCCAAATGAGATATTAAACATATAAGCAGYTTCACTGTAGGTTTGAAGTACTTATGCTTTTTCTGTGTCTGCCTAAGAATGTTTTCTGAACTTAATTATCTGTATCTCCCACCAAAAACCAAGTGGAATTTGCAACAAAGATGTTCTTTATCCATCTACTTAACCTGTGAGAGAACCTTTCACAAATGAAGAATGAATTTTGTCATTTTGGGGGTAGTGAAAATGGAAGTAAAAGCGTAAGTATTTGTCCAAGTTCAACACAAGTCAGTGATGATTCTCCCTTTTCTGGTATCATTATTGCATCAACAAAATGCTCACAAAGCTGCAGAAATTTTAATTGATGACTCACAGGGTGCTGATGGTTGYATGCCATGTGGGAAATCCAGTTGTATGTACAGGAGATTTAAAGTTTTGTCATCTTATCCATCATTTTAATGGCACCACAATTATGCATAGATGAGGAGAAAGTTATCCACTGAGCTGGAAAATATACTGAAGTGATACTTTTTCTGCATGGAAAGCAATTCTGCTGTTGACTCAGTTTTGTTATCAGTTCATCTTTATGAAGATGTGTAATTTGGTTAGCTCCATGTAATCTATACTTGATAGAGCTTGATAAAGCTAAATGGATATTCTATTTTATGGATCTCTGTTGAATAGAACTGGAAAAGGTTTTAGTCAAGTGTTGAATAAACTCATCAATCCCCCAACAGCAAATTCTGTAAATGCTCACATTTTGTCATGTTTTTCCCTGCAGAGAGGGGTATTGAAAACAGGGCACTGGTGTAACATTTCCTTAGGAAATTGCTGATTTGTAGAAGTCACTCTGTGCTTAATGTAGAAAAATAGCAGAGGCAGAGAAGAGCTTTCATTATCCATCTCAGCCAGAGACCTGCAGCTTTGCAGATTCACTGCATGGAGGGTAAAAAATCTCTTGGTTTGGTATTGGTGGTGAGCTCTGAAGCTGTGAAAACAAATGTGCTCCAAC
Source organism: Malurus melanocephalus (assembly GCF_030028575.1). NCBI lineage: Eukaryota > Metazoa > Chordata > Aves > Passeriformes > Maluridae > Malurus > Malurus melanocephalus. Next base: position 346,221 of record NW_026623692.1, on the reverse strand, counting down.
AAGAAATCCTTCACCTTAACAGCTTCAGGTTTCAKAAATTGCCAGRATATCTTGTGTAGGGGATTTCTATATGCATTGACAGCTGGAAATCAGACCTTAACAAAGTACCAGATGCCTTACACAAGCACTGTATTACACAGGTGTATATTCAGGTGTAGATTGTGATCACATCTGGCAAGATTATGTGATGGTGATGACTTCTAAAATCTGTGAGAATCTGTGGCTCTCTGGAATTGTGGCTTTCTCACAGTAATTGAGGGCACAAATGTAGCCTGAGAGACCTCAATCACAGGGAATTTACACTTAAAGAATCACAAGAAATACAGAGGTGCCTTTCCTTGAAAGGTAAATGCAGATAACCAATAAGGCCTTGCCTGGCTAGTGGTCTAATTCAATATTTTTTCCATGGCTTCTAATGTGCACTCACAAATTGTAGTTTAAAGATATTTTAGGCTGTAACAAAATGCTCTTGTTCAAATACATGACTATGTCCAGGAGCTGCAAAAGAAAGTGGGAAGGAAATGAGAGAGGAGATAGGAAATCATGGAAATGGTGAAGGAGGAGGGAATCTGGAACACCTTCACTTTTCAATGTGGTTGACAGGAGGGAAGGTGTCTCCATTGGCAGGCTGGTGAGGAGCCAGGGGGAGGGAAGYGCCAGGGAAAAGCTCTGCCTTCCTAAAGCAGAGCTGAGAAAGCAAGCCAGGAAGAAAAGAACTCTCCATGACAATCCCACATTATTGTATGGCAGTCTTGCTCTCAAAATGCATTTCCAATGCAAGCATTGAACAGCTGCTTTATTTTGAGAGGAGAGCTAAAACATTTTCTGGGCAGAGGGCAGAAAAAACTTGACGCTTGCATTTACATGAGGTCTGAAAAATGTGGTTATGTAATAAATCAAACTTGTCTTTTTTTTTTTGTTTWTTTTTATGTTTGTGCTGTGTTTTGCACTCTAGTAATCTCTACGGTGAAATATGAGAGGCTGTCTGGCAGTGCCACAAGAGACTTATATTCTTGAGCTTACTACCTTCTGGAACTTTGAAAAAAAAAATTATTTAAAGGGTGACAGATATTTAGCCTGCTCTGTGAGGCCTGGCTTAATAAATAATTACAGAGAAAAATGAGAGGGGAGATATCAGTGGGGACTAAGAAAATGTGATGTTGTTTTGAATGAAAAAGGTTAGAAAAATGTTAGGAGGTTGTGTTTTTTCTAGATGGTTCTATAAAACCAGCTGAAACAAACGCTCAGAAAATGAAATGCTAACATGCTGGTACAACAAGTAGGATTAAATTACATTTTGTGATTAAATTTACGTGGATTAATACAGTGTCTATTAACAAAATCCTTGGAAATCAAGGACTGAAATTTTTTCATAGTGTTAAAAAAAGACAGAACATGGTACCCTTGGGCTATTTCATTTCTTTTGTGTGCTGAGGTTTGAGAAAAACATGATATTTTGTTGTTTCTGTTTGTTTGGTTTTTTTAAATTTTTTTTTAGTCTGTTTTAATTTATATTCCTGAAAAAAAAGTGGTGTTTTTTGTGGGGGAAAGCTGGGTATTGGAAGGTGTTGTTTTTTTTTTTCATTTAGATGAGACAAATACAAGTCTCATGGAAATAAAACCACAATGCTGAGAGGTATTTGTGGCTGGCTCAAATTGGTCTCAGCCAGAATCTCACTGGTGAATTAGACACTCAGTAGACCAGTGCAAATGAGTTTGTTGATTTGCATATATCTGAAGAGATAATTCTTAACTTTTTTTTGCTCAGCTGTAGTAAACTAATGCAGATTAATTAATTGTTACCACTTACTGAAGAATGAGCTCAGGATCTCTGTGCGAGAAGGCTTGAAGAAATGATTTTTGCAYGGTAGCAGCTTGCTTGTGGTAATGGCATAAATGCAAAATTACTTTATGATCTTTAGCAGAGATAGTCAGTGCCAGCTGGTTCACGAGACTACAACTTAGGAGTCCAAAAGGCTGAAAATGGAAAAATTAATCAGAAAAGTTATGAGAAAACGCATCTAAAATTGCTTGAGTCACATCTTGCCATAGAAGTGCCACACCTCAGTTGGAGCTCACTCTTTTAAGTGGGGTTTCCAGTCACTGTGTTGTTGAGAACCAAATTCCCATTTGAAAGAAAATATCACACCTACATGGCATTGAAGTGCTTAAAACTTGTGTGCAGCAGAAGGAAAATCTGCATTCTGTTTCTTGTTTGTGCAGATGGATTTRTGTTTGTCAAGTGTAAGCCCCAAAGCACCTTTCCTCTCAACAGCGATGAAATGGGTCTTGCTGTTTGATTTACAGGAGAATCTGTTTGCAGTGGAAAAAGCTTCCTGCAGGTGCACTGGGGCTAACAGCTCTTAGAGCTTTTGCATTTTGCCAGTCTATAGTGTAAAATATTGTCTGGTGAACATAACAAAAGAACCACTTCAGATTTTGGAACTTTTAAAGGAACATAAGTGCCTCCTGTGCTCCTTCCTTCTCTAAAGTGCTTCTGATCTGCTTTTCCATTTCTTTTGCAGYGATTTGGATTATGGTCTATCCATGTATTCGTTTCTCATGCTATTGCAGTGCTATTCGATTTTCTTCTTCTACTGAGCAGGACTTTTTATAAAAAGGGTTGTGGGTTTAGGTTTTGGGGGGTTTTTTGTGTGGGTTTTTTTTTTTTAGGGTTGGGGTTTTTTTTAGGTTTTTTTTTGTTATTTTTTCCTTTTATAAAATGCTAGGCATGTACCAAGACACATGGCAAGTGAGAAAGCAAATCAGCGTGTATACATGGATTAAATGCACTTCCTCCCACCCAATATATTTCCTTGGGCTCCTTTTGGCATACTCAGGGATGCTSCTATCCTGTCTGTCCTCTGTCTTGWCTCARTGATGCTGCTGACCTGYTCTGCTGGTCCCTTTAYAGCTCTATTTCATTCAGGATGAAGGCCTTAGGCAGGGGAAGAGGAATGTTGTAAAACATTTAATGACAGAGCCATCTACTGATTGTGTGCTCTGGTTGCCTCCAGCTGTGTGACTGCTCAGTGYGTGTCAATGTTGATATTTATTTTGAAACACTTAGAAATATGATTAGCTCAGAGCCCTCTATCAAGTCTATGTGATGCTGGCTCAGTTGTTTCCAAAGTTATTGCAGGTTTGGGAGAAGGTGGCAAGGAACAATGGTTGAAAAAACAGCATGGAATTGCATGGCTTATGSCTCATTTCCACAAGGGTGGTAATAAAAAATTAATTCTGGGTATGTATTTACAAAGATTTGTAGGAACACAAGCTGCTAATAAATAGATTTAATCTGGCATTAAATTTACATTGAAATGGAGCTKTGGAGGTCATGCAGTCCAATTCAAGGCTGACTTTACAGTTAAGTCTGATTGTACCTGGGCTTGTCCAGCTGAGTTTTAAATATCTCCAGGAATATCCTCCAGCTTTGCTGAGCAGTCTATTCCAGTGCTTAGCTACAGTTGCTGTAAATATTTGTTTTCTTCTTGCTAGTCCAAGTTTTCCTCACTGCAGCTTGTGCCAATTAGTATTAATCTCTTTTACTCCCAAATCAATGACCGCATTACAACCACACAGAGACAGCTGAGGAGAGCAAACACTTGTGGATTCTTTATTGTGCTGTTACAAATGAAAATACGTTTTGTTTGGCTGCGAGCAAATGTTGTGAAAAATTAGGCTTGTTTCTGGTGAGAAGAGAAACAATCACAGTGTTTTGCTTAGAAAATGCATAAGCAGATGAGTTTGATTAAGGAAAAAGAAACTCATGCAGTAAAAGTAGGAAGTGAAGCTGTAAAACTCAGATGAGGCCTATGAGGTACCATCCTGTGCTCATGTTTGCCCACTCTGTCATCCTTGCCCTCATCTTGGGCCCTTTGGGCTGGGTTATGATATAGAGATTTTATATAATTTACATTTAAAGTCACTTTAAATTATACCTGTGTGTTACATTTAAGGTGTTTGTGACTCTGAGCTTTCTCAAAGGGGATGGATTCTGGCAGATGTTTAAAATAGTCACATTAGGTAATTCTGTATTTTGAAACAGGGAAACCAAAGCATTACAGAAAAGGGAATTGATCCCATTTGTTTTATCTCCTCTCGGCTGTGGTGAGGGTTTTATATATGGGTTTGCAACTGCTTAGAGGAAGACAAAGTACTCTGTATGTTTTATGGAATGATTTACCCCTGGGGTTTTTGGCTGTCTCTGTGTTATGGATGCCACATAAAGGAGTGAGTAATATTGTAGTAATGGCAGAGTAGGAGAAAGTGAGGAGAAGTATGGTGGTCAAAATTTAATGTGCGTTCTGATAAAGCTCTCACTGTAAGAAGGGAAAAAGTTGGTTTTTTCCTCCACATCTTCAAAACATCATCTGTGTCTTTATTTTACTTTGTGTGAACAAAGTTGTCAAATTCAAAACTGTCAACAAGTTGTTTCTRTTGCCTCATATYGRCTGAGTARTAACAAGCCAAACTTCAGTGAGCATTATTAATGAATCGGGATCACTTCCTGCTTGGTGAGTATCCAAAGCAAACTGCAAATAATGGTGAGCATTTGGTTTTATTTTCTCCTCTTGAATTTCATTTAATGACTTTTCATAGATTTGTGCAGATTCYTGTAATGAAACTGAATACAAATGATTCAAGATCCCAATGCAGGCTGCTAATCTGGAGGGTGTAAATGGAACTAACCAACATACGGCTCTAAATTACAGACACTGTACYCCAAACATAGATTGCAAAATAACTTTTGACCATCAGGCTACTTTTTAAAAAAAAAAAAATCCAGTGTATTTCTTGCTGTCCATTTTAACCTGACTGTATCAAGTGAATTCCTGAGATATCTGCAAAAATGGCTACTCATTGGTTTTCTTCTCTGTAGGTTCCCCCCATGCCATGCCCAGTTTTTTCTGGGTTTTTCATTGGATTTTTTTTTTTTTTTGTTGCCATGCTGCTGGTAGTTCCTGCCTGGGCTGTAAGGGTTAATCCAAAATTAAATTCCAGGCAAAGCAATCAGTTTCTTTTGGGCTGTATGTAAAGGCAGCTGTTTTGGTGGTTCATTTGAGAAAGACACTGTAGCAAATTTGTTTTGGAATTCGTTGACTGGCATAGAACAGGCATAAAAAGATGAGAACAGATGAGGTCTTGGGGAATCTGCCGGAGTTGCTGCCATTGGTCTGAAAGGATGTCACACAATCACAGAATTTCTTAGAGCAATGAGCAGYCTGCTCAGTTATCTGTTTGTCTGTATCTGCTGTGAAAAGTGCAGATTTCCCCTCATGCTCCTCTCCCTTGCCACAGGCTTTGTGTAGAATCTGTTTCAGTTGTGCACAAGGATAACATTGATTGAAGCCCTGCTTTCTGACTGTGTTTCTTTGGTTTTTCATCAGCAGCACCTGCTCTGCATGGGGTTTTGCTTTCCCTGGCATTTAGGGCCTGGTKCATGATTTTAAAGAAAGATGATCTGGAAAATGGTATTTTCAGTGAAGCAATCTTTATTGGGAGCACATTCTGTTAGGCTGGATTACTGGAAATATTGTCCCAGCTGGTGTAAGACCAGTGTGGAGTCAACAGCCTCTTGCTAATTTAGATGCTTTCTATAGCCTAGTCTTGCTTTCTGATATGGAAAGGAGAGACTGTTGAATCTCTGGCAACTCTCTGTTTTGCATATGGCTCAAAATAAGATTGCAATAAATTATTTAGTGGCTACATTATAAAGTGAATGTATTTCTTGAGCCTTTAGGAAGCTGCGATCGAACATTACAAGACAAGTGGTTTGTCAGCACTACAGAAGAAAAGGAGAGTGGCTCTAGGGTTTGAAATTGCTCCTTGGAGTTTGCATCACAGCACTCCTGAGCTCCTTCTGTAATTCAATCAATGACTTACACAGCTCAGTTACCTCCAGTGGTATTCAGAGTAAATGTGTCTCTAAAGGAGAGGGAAGGAAAGCAGACAGACATCCATAGTGGGATTGCTGATTTATGAAGGGATGAATGCTGCCAGCATGCTGTGTTCTGTGCAGTGGGCTTCAGGRGACTGAGCTTCCCCACATGCAAATATCTGAGGTCTGGCAAAGGCCTTTCTGCTCTAAATCTGCTCTGGGAGACACGGGCTGTAATCATACACAGTGTTAGCCTGCATGGGCTCTGTTTAATCTTGCRGGGATTGAGGGACCTGGGGAAATCAAGTGTTGCAGAGAAATGGGGTGTTTAAAGGTATTAGGAACAAGTGAAAACTTTAWTGAAAACAGTCAAAATGAAGGAATTATTTGTACCAGAAATTGTTTTGTGCTGCAGAGATCTAGGACAGGAGCTCTCAGCTACTGTGTACTTTAGAGCAAGTCCCTTAGACCAGGAGTGATGAAAAATTGTAACTATATATATTTTGGGGGTTCATATCCTGGCTGAGGTCCCTTGGAGATTCGTGGTAGAATGAGGAAAAAGTCAAAAGGTTGCTTAAGAGATTTCTTGTTTGAAAACACTCCAAGCATAAAACTGCACAAAACAGGATGAAACTCGGGCTCATGAGATATCAACCAATGGAAAGTCTGAATGTTGAAATATTTTGTGTCTTTATTACTCTTTAAAGGCATTGGCAGTGAAGCATGGAATTAGTGGCCAAACTTCAGGCTTATATGTCTTAGTTCTTATGCCTTCAAGAAAAAGTTATATGGTAGAAAAWATTAGGCATCAACTTTATTCCTTAAACATCTTTCCAGGATTTTTCAAGCTATTGTCCCCAAAACATCTGTCATAGGAACATTCAAAATCCTCATTATTGTGTGRATCACTCACCCCCTGGGTGTCACTTAAGCTGCAGACATTTTGCATAGTAAACAAAGATTTTTTTTTCTTGCCCCATGGCTCTAATCATCTGCTGTGGTGCATATAATGGAGCAAAACTGCTTTGGTGTGAAGCAGTATTGCTCTTTTATACKGATTTAATTAAAACCCAAACACCCCMAAAMCYTWAAMMAAAAAAMCACCCCAAAACTCAGTTCCTATCTGTGTATTTGCGAGGTGAGATGTCACTGTGTATCTTAGAGGTGAGATTTCTGAAGGCAAAGTGTCGCTAAAGCCGTATCCAGTGACATCCTATAAAGGCAGACCTCCAAAGCAGGACACAGGCACATCACAGATTTCCATGCACAGTGGCAATCAGAATATGGATGCAAATCCCTTTTGAGGTTTGTGCTGTGCATCACTCACTTTTGTGCAGGTTTAAACTGTSTTGTCATTTTTGTGGCCTTGGTAACCCGTTGCCATGCCATCCATAACAGCTGTCAGCTCTGGAATTACTTGGTCTGGCCAAAGTGGTGGTTATTAGTTTGTCGTGATGTACAAATCTTTTAATCTGCTCCTTTGCCATTCCTCTGGCAGCCTGCTCAGGGATCAGGGCTGCTGGTGGCTGGGGATTAGCTGACCCTTGGCAGTCTGGCTGGTGCAATACAGCAGCATTTGGGATATAATGTGGAGCTTCAGAAAAGCTCTGCACTGATAAAAGTGAGAGCTGGGCTGCAAGGTGTTATCCTGTGTAACTTTCCGAAGTGGGTTCTTCATTTTCACCCTGGTTCTTCAGCTCTGGGCTGCCATCTGTGTGGAGACCAACAGGCAGATGCAGCAGGTTTTTCTCCAGCCTTTGGAAGTGAAGTGTGCAGCTCACTGAGGGTGTGGGTGGAAAGGCAGAGGGAAYCAAGAGGTTGCTGCTGCTCAAGTGCAAGTTCAGCTCATGAGTTCCAGGCTGCTACGGAACAAAAAGCTTTTCTCCCTGCCTGATGTTCTGCCTGAGATGAGTGCTTGGAGCTGGCTCTTGTGCTGGGTATGGCACACCAGGGTATGCTCAAGGGCTGTATTTCTGCCTGTGGGGTGAGCCCTGAGCCTTTAGGATGGACTTCCAAGATCTTTTCAGTAAGAGCAAACTGAAAAGAGATTTATACATTTACGAGTCAGAAGGAATCACTGACTTTTTTTTTTCTACCTGAGTCCAACGACAGGTGAGACAGAATAGAGGAGGAATTGTAGTGCTGTCTTCCCTTTGTCCTACCACAGTGGTGGTTGGTTCTGCATTTCTTCTGAGAACTTCGTGCTGACAAACTCCACTAAGGCCCTTCAGACACCTCAATCTGAGTGTGCCTTTCTGTTTCCCAGGCTCCACTTGTGCTGCTGGCTGGATTTCAGTCTCTTTCCCAGCCTATATTATTCCGGTCTGGAAAACTTTTCCCCTGGTCCTTGCACAGATGCTGCCAAAACCAATCTGYGTAATCCCTCCCTTCTGGAGTGGAGTTTCTTCCACAGCTCTAGCTAGGACCTGGGCAGAACACAACTTGTATTCCTGTCCAGTGACACTGTTTAAAGAAAGTGTTCTGTGACTGAGACCAAACAAATTGATTAAAATTAAATGACTGATGGATCTGTGCATAACAATCCATGTGTCCCAAGTAAATGGTGTAACACATAGAAGAAAGGTAGAAGAATAAAGWAGCTGATTTTCCCTGCTGTTATCACGCTGCAGGAGGTTGGTGCTTTCTCTCTTGTTTTTCTATGTCTAAAGTAATTTCATCACGTTTAGCAATTACTTCAGGCTCCCAGCTGTCAWAGGGATAGGAGGGAGAATTAAGTTTATTCTCCTTAGTTGTTCTGCTCCTTGAGAAAAATACCTCTTGTTTTTTTTCAGTGGACAAATACGGGCTCCTTAGGACCTCCAAGATTTTCCTAATTGTGAGGGGGGAATTTGTTTAGTGAAAAGAAATAATGAAGTACTTGTGGACTAGGGAGTAGCTTGCTGCCATGCCACAGGTTTTGAGAAAGAATTTGGSGAGCAGGTAAGRARTTTTCTGGTACTCATTCATATGTCTTTAAGTTGCAGAGAGATGTACAATATTCAGCATTTCTTTATATGCTGGGACTCTCAATTAATGTGTYAGAGAAACATGAGCAAGTTTGAAATGAAAGACCTTGTCTTAGCARGAGGGACTTTCCCTTTTTAATAATGAGGGAGAATCATCATGTCTACTTGCTTGACTCATTAAAATATAGAAAGTTTTACTTCTAGTACTGGAAATATGAAACTTTTGGCTATTTAATTTACTTTTTACTGATAAGARGTGTATATACACTTCTGGCTGTGGGGGACTGCTGGTTTGCAAAGCTAATTTATGTGCAAGAAGATCACTTGTAGATAGGAGTAATAACTCAGGGCCAGAGATCTCASTATGTGGTCAGAAAACTTTACGAACCAGTACATGCAAAGAAAAAAATAATCCAAGTGAGGAAACGATAGCTCAGAGGCAGAAACTTAGAAAATAAAGTAATRCAAAGAGGAACTTCAGGATAGCTGAGTAGATGGCAGCTGCAGGGTTGTGTAAGTGCAACAGGAGYCTTTCTGGCTGCCCTGGGAACCTTGTTACCAAGCAGGGAGGAAGCATCCCACTGATAGATCTTTGTAATTTMCAAGACTGGGTTGTAGATGTCATCTAGAAAAGATTTTTGACAAAAAGGATGGAATATTAACACAAATTGGAAGGTAAAGAAAAAAAAAAAAGACGTGTTACAATCATTAAGTGGAAAATAGATGAAGAATTGATTTGTTTGGCTACAGACAAAATAAAGGGATGAAAGCAAGCCAGGTACAATATTCAGGATGAAATTTTCTCATGGTGACAACTACTGGCTTTGTAAGCTGATTCCTGTGAAGCACTGAGACCTCAGTGCTGGAACTGTTTTAGGACACAGAGGRATGAAGAGCTGGTAAAGGTCCAATAAAGAAAACCGATCTTTGCTAGGATCGAGGGCTGCTGTAGCTCAATGAGGAGGACTTTTTTATTTTCAGGGCAGTGAAGGAGCTTTCCAGTAGCCTAAATGAGGAATGCTTCATTGGTTCAGTCTTACCCCTTCATTGCTCCATGACTTCATTTTTAGAGTAGTCTGGAGCAGGAAAGCTACAGGCAGTGACTGAGGCTGCCAGGGAACCTGAAAAACAGTCCCAGGAGGTGCCAGAAGCCCAAGGCCATCCCACAAGGACTGCTGGGSGTCTCAGTTGGGAAAGATTCTTTATGCAGCTCTAACAAGGGCCATYGTTAAAATCTGTAACCCCGGTTACTTGTTAGCGGATTGCATTTCAAAATTGGGATKGTGCTCRTTGTACTGAWACTTGAAAGCCCTGGTGCTGAAAGYCTGTTTTTAACACACTGTGAAKGTGTCTGCTGGGGAAGATTCCCACTTGCAAACTCCACTGGTAGCRATGAGCAGCTATTCTACCAATTAATTTGATCATAGGCTTCATTATATGTAATTTCAAAAGGTGGCTTGAACCTCACAAACAATGTTGCTCTGGAGTGAAATGACAGCCCTTCAAAACAAATATTTTATTAGCAGTATACTGAGGGATTATTTAGTTATATGRTATTTACAATCCTTTAATGGTGATCTTAGGGCAGTGACCTCATGATAGCATTCAGGATATCTTGCTYTATGGGCCGCCTTTATGAGAAGCTCTTTGATGGCATATTAAGAATGCACCAAAATGGAACCTTTTCCAGTATATCTATTCTAGAACTTCCCTTCCACTTGTGTTTCTGGCATTTTCCTCTCAAACACTGAATCACAGAAATAATGTTTTCCTTTGTTGTAACGTTAAGCACAAAGCCTGTACCTGGTGCAGGAATGTAAACAGTTCCTGTGTTTCAGTCTGAGAGTTGCAGTGTTTCCCCGTGCTGCAGTAATGTGATTTGAGCAGTCATTAGGATGTTATAGACTTCCCCTTTTCCTTTCTAGTCCCTCTTGGGRAGATCCAGGAATCTGTGAACGTAGCTCCCGTTGCATCTTTCAGCATTTTGTTGATTATGTTATACTTGTTATGTTTCACAGAAAACTGTTKATAATTTCACTTGGCCTGGGATATTCTATCCTTGAGGGGGGACACTTGGACTCTAATTATTTGATGGATGAATCTCAAGGTGTGTTTTTTAATTCAGGTCCCATTTTAATTTAATACTGGCTACATTAGCTCACAAACTTAAAAATAAAATAAAAGTAAATTTTGTGTTCTTTTTCAAAGAGCTATTCTAGGCATACAGTTGGTATTCTTGCCCCCAAACCCTATCCCTCTCCCTTGCTTCTTGCTGTTTTTTCTCTTGTATCACCTTTGATGCATTAAATTATAGAATCACAGAATGGCCTGTGTTAGGAGGGACCTTCAGGATCATCCATCAAGATCAACCCCTGCCGTGGGCAGGGACACCTCCTTGTAGACCAGGTTGCTCAGAGCCCCATCCAGTCTGGCCTTGGATGCTTCCAAGGATGGGACATCCACAGCTTCTGTGGGCAACATGTGCCAGTGCCTCACCCCCCACACAGGGAACAATTTCTTTCTAGTGTCTAATCTACATATACTCTCTTTCAGTCTGAAGCCATCGCCCCTTGTCCTGTAATTCCAGGCCCTTGTAAAAAGTCTCTCTGCAACTTTCTTGTAGGGTCCCTTCCGATACTGGAAGGCCATAATTAGATTACCTCAAGGCATTCTCATCTCCAAACTGTACAATCCCAATTCTGTTACCCTTTCCTCACAGGAGAGCTGTTCCATCCCTCTGATCATCTTGCTGACTTGCTCCAACAGGCCAATGCTCCTGCTGTGCTGGTGACCCCAGAGCTGGACGCRGCCCTGCAGGTGGGTCTCACCAGAGCAGAATAGATGGATTTGGTTGCAGCAAAGAAACAGCTCATTAGTTTGAAATAGTTAAGCTTGGTTTGTGATTTGTGTGAGCCACAGAAGGGATAGATCTGACTGGGGCACGATTGTGCCTTGGGCATCTCATTCTGCCGAAGGCAGTGGAGAGGGTGAAGCCCTGTGGCGTGGAGCCTGCACCAGGCAGTGATTTCTGCTTATCAGGCTTTCAAAGGATGGCATAGGTTGGCAGTTTCAATGTGCATTTCACAGAGCAACTGTCCTCTTTGCTTCCTCTGGCTGTAAATACCAAAGAGGAAGGCAGGTGGTCACAGGCTGCTGGCTCTCACTGGCTTGGGACTGCTGTAACAGCTCTTACTGGGATTTGGCACTTGGACCTAATCTGAAGCAGGCTGCAATCTTTCAGTAATTACCTAAAATGAATTAAAAGGTACAAGCCCAAGATAATTGCAATGTTTCTCTGAAGCCATGGAAAGGCCTTCTTTAGTGTTGCTGTAGTATTCTGATAATGGATTAAGTGGAGTTGTTTGTGTGAGGATTTTGCTCAGCCCCCAAAGGATGCACCAGGACCCTTATTTGCAAATGAGGTGATGAGGTGCTTTCTGCATGTGTTTCCTTCCAGGCTGGAGGCTGACCTGGAGCTCTGCCACACAGCTTTGCCATGAGAAAGACTGCTGAGGGTGAGGTTGGGTGAGTTCCAGCACTTTTTCTGTCCCTTTCAGGCAGGTGACAGAGAGTTTTSTGAAAGCAGAATGAACTGTTTCCTTTGGTCAGTGCCAGTGTTAGAGTGAGATTGGCAACAGACCCAGCCTTAAAGGTTATGGGCACCTGCTAAAGCCAAGCCTGGGATGGGAAAGGGAAGTAGGATACCTGCTGCATTCAGCTCAGACTTTAGGGGAGTCTCCTGTGTACAGAAAGCCTGAACATGGAGTGCCAAATATCTGTGACACCCATTCATCTCTGCAGATTTAGTCCTCTTTGCTGATGTGCCAAATACAACATGGGAAGTAGAGGGGCTTCCTGATTTCCCAAAGAATCCTGCTTTGTAGGATTTTATTAGTTACAGTGAGTTTATAGATGGTTACGTCTTCCCAAAAAGCCAGTGGAGCCTGGTGTTGTGTGTTAGACTGTGTACAAAAACCAAATGCCACAGGGCTGCTTCTCACTTGGGATGTTGTGGGGCATTAACAGTTCTGCCTGGGAGTGTTTGTGAGGGCAGCCAGAGAGAGTTCTTGCTGAGACTAGGGAGAGATTTTAAAGTAAGGAAAATGTAAACATCAGATGTTGGAGTTGGAATGGTGAGCTCTGGAAGAARCAGCAGGGAGTTTTAGGAGTATGGGTGCTTGAAATATTTAGATAAATAATGCATCATTTATGTGAAAAGAAACAAATTGGATGTTTTCTTTCTTTGATGTTCCTCAAAGACCTCTCAGGTTGCATTCTCAGGTTGTGCCTGCTGGTAAGATGACCGCATAAGCAGCAGAGGATATTTAGAGTTGGTGGGGAAAACACAAGGGATTTCAGAGCAGGCTGGTTTTACAATAAGACAGGAACAGATCTGCTTTCCCTGCAAATGAGAGGTGGGTCCCTTTGCAGAGCTTTCGAACAAGAGGCAGGGGAGGGAAGCAAGCCTACATACACTGTCTGACTAAAAAAAGGAAGTTAATGAGCATTCATGAAGGGAGGCATGGGGTCACATTTASCCTGTTTTCCAAACAGCTGTTTAGGTTTAGTTCTCTTCTTTCACACACTCATGGGTTGCTGTGACTAATTCCAGGCTTTTTGCTCTGCTCAGTGCTCTAATAAACATAAAATTTGGCTCATTCTCGTAATGTTTCTTCATTAGCAGTTAGCTCAGTCAGATACAAAGTATCAAATACATGTTCACTTAATGCCCCTGTTGCTGACTCCAGGGCAGCTAAACTTTCAGGGTGGGACTTGCTCACCATCTGCCATGGTGCTATTGATGCACAGCAGAATCTGCTCCAGAGCCTGCAGTTCATGAATTTCTTACCTTTTTGTTTGAATCCTTGAAGACTTGGGTGCCCCACATCTCTTAGAGGAGCAAAAGATAAGCTTGCCAGGTGGTAGAAGTGGGGTTGGTGACAGCACACACTGAGTGTCCTGATGGGAACTGGGGAACCCYGAAGTCCAAATGCTGCTACTCCCAGGGCTGAAATCACAAAAAAMCACAGGTATCATATTCTGTACCTTGCCTATCACTTGCTCAGTGCCCAATTAATCATCCCTCTGTGCTTCATGTACTGATTTTACACTTGTGCAGTGTGGCTGTAAAATACCTCAGCCCTTTATGTTTTGTAGTCATTTGCTTACCAATAATCACACAGAGAAGTAGAGAACTAGGACAAAATGTGTGCCCTTTCCCCCACTGTGCTGGTGCTGCGAGGTTAGGTAGATAAAGCTGAAATAAAAGTTTAGGTAGCTAAACCTGAAGTAAAAGTTTTTGTTGAAGGTAAATGCAGAAACAAGACCTTTTAACTCTGTGGTAGTTAGTGCAGACTTTGAGGCTTGTAGTCTTCCTCTGAATTTAATTGCTGTGCTTCTGTCTCTTCTTTGACTTGCTTTGTCCTGCATCTGTTGGGAAATATGATGGAAAAATAAAGCAATGGAATAGATTCTATGCTCTTATTGTTGTAAAAAAACAGGCAAAATATTTTGTGCAACCTGTCAGTCTTTGAAATAGTTTAATATAACCTGGTTCCATCTAAATTATGTTAAAATAGCCTTTTTCTGGTTTGTTTCTATTCTTTGTAATCTTAAATAATTTTCAGTGACTTTGTATCCACTTCTAGACACCAATTTTCCTCACTGGTAAAATGAAATCCACTTAGAGTTCTGAATTGAAATAATATTTTGGTACTTCTGAAAAAAGGTTGAAGTTTTTATTTTTTGTTGAGGTGGGGTGTTTGTTTGGCTGCTGTTGTTGACATTTTCATTCRGAATAGGAAAAAAAAATCACTATTAGAATTTCCCATATGGCAGAAGATCCATCTTTTTAAACAGCTCAAGTATTTTTTAGCCTTTCAATTAAGACTCTTGGAATATTGTCATTATCATTGGTGGTGTAYCTTTCAAAATGGATAATGTGGATCTTCTCAATCACTTTTTAACTGAAATTCATTTTGAAGCCTCTACATGAAGGGCATGGTTAAATGCTCTTCCCAAGGCTGCCATTTGCACATAGCCAAATCCAGGTTAGCAGGTGCTTTGGCAAGGAACAGCAGTGAAAGATGTTATTAGGTGAATAATGCAGAAGGATGGCAGAACAGGGGCTGCTCTTCTAGTTCTCTTTATTTTTCTTTTCTCTGTATGCACAAGTCTTTATTTCTTGCTGTTTCAAATCTTAATTATTTATAGAGCTTTTCCCCTCCTCATTATTCTGTTTAGAATACAATATCTTATTCTAAGTGGAACATTTTATTTGGAACAGCTGTAGCTGCCCAGAAGAACTGGAGAATCTGACCTACTAATTCTCCATCATTTGTTGTGTGCAAYTGTTTATATTTTCAAAAAGAGGCAGTAGAGTGCTGCCTAATATATATGTAGAGGGCTGTATCATTTTGGTATAAATATAAGTAGGTAATGTGCAAGGAATATAAAAATCCAGCTTATGTTCACAATCTAAATGCAAATGCTTTCATATATGTGGTGCTTTTTCTTGATAGCACATTTAACCTGTATCTTCAGTGACATGCAAGTATTATGGCAGAATTTAACAGCAGTAGCCTTGTATAACAAGAGCTCCAGTATTAATGCTAAAAGTTACTTGTTAATATTTAACTTTATATTTAGTGGCTGAGGTCAATATGACCATTTTCAGTACTAGTTCTGATAATCTTTTGTAAGACGAGTCCCTTCTGTGTGTGTGGTCTGTTATTCTGTGTTCCTGGTACCTGTGCCAGCTCTCCATAACTGCATCTCAGAACCAGCTGCTGATCCCACTCAGGATTTGGGATGGCAGTTTTTCATTTGCTGATTACTTTTCTTCAGCCCCCAGGTCTCTTYCTTGCCTCTGGCATAGTTCTGTCATTAACATGTTCAGGAGTCTGATTTTAATATATWTACTTCCCTATTACACCCCTGAGTGGCTGGTTTAGTCTCAGTTTACATTTTGCATAATTAAGTCTGAGCGTTAAGGGCACAGAGCGATTCACTCACGTGGCAGATGCCACTTTTCAGAAGGTGTGCACTTGGCTGGCAYAGAGCTCATGTTTTTCTTATCTGGGGGTTCAGGAGCCCCAGTCCCAGCAATGAAAAAAGCTGGGGTTGGTGTTTGAGGGGTGAAGGCTGGAGATTTGGAAATATTAGAGTATGAGGAGGGAGGCTGCTGCTGGTGGGGAAGAGGGATCAGTGGCTGGTGGCTGAGCAGCCAGGAGTCAGGCAGTAGATGAGGCACAGGGGTACAGTTTGGTGTTACAGGAGCTCCAGGACCCGGGAGCTAGCACGATTACAGCTGTGTGTTTAAAGGCTTGCTGGGCTTTAAGGAAGCTGCATTCTGGAAAGCAAAATGACCACAGTACAAGTGGGCTGCAGGGTTATGGCTAAACCTAGAGACAAACGTGGGTGTGTTTTCAGGCTCTGAAACAGGAGCTATGTGGTTCCCAAGGTTTTATTCCATATTGTTAGCTGTCTGCTGGTGGTTCAAATAAAAGTAATACCTGTCCTTAAAAATMATTTTTGCTAGTGTAGGCTGGTATTTCCAGCAGAAATAATAGAAAAACCTTACAGCTCAGTGCAGCAGGGTTAACTTGTGGGTGTAGCATCCTTCACATCACAATGAAGGGGAACTGCTCATTATTTTCTGTGGGCTTGCATTCCCAGGGCTTTGAGGGTGCCTAGGTACAGATGGGAACAACACCAGAACGTCTGGGCTGCTCCTTCCTGCCCYGTTCAATCCAATGCCTTGTTTCCTGGAGGAGGCCCAGTCCAGCCCCAGCAGAGATGTGCTCGTTCCAAGGTAAGGCACAAGCTTGTGGTCTCAGTAATGGCATTTTCCACGTGCCTCTGCCTGTGTGGTCCTGTGAGGGCTGCAGAGGGGGGAAATTGGCTCTTGTGGCTCGATCCAGTGCCTCTGACATGGGTGCATGAAGGTTTTCAATGCACAGATTAATGCCAACTTAACCACTAAGCTTTGGGATCAAGTGGCAGGAATACATGAAAAAACACAAATGAATTTGCAGGCTTCAGAGAGRTTTACAAGTGCAATTCTTTGTATGTTTTGTAATTGTTTGGGCTAAAATCTGTTCTTAAGAACTTAACACAGACTTTGCCTACTCTGCTGCGAGTGTTCAAAAAGTTGTTGTCTAGTTCCAGTAAGAAAGAGCCTGTGTAACTCTGGTTAGAAATTATTCTAGGTTGCTGTTRTTAATTTAGTAAGCTGTGGTAACTGTGAACATCTCCAGCTACTGTTTACTGACAGCCTTGTATTTATTAGCTCATGGCAACTGTGAAAACAACGGGCTTTATCATTTCACTTGTGAGTTTGTAAGGAATAAGAGATKCATCTTTGCAAAGAACTAAGGAGTGGATGCTGAAATGTGCTTTAGATACGTCATTTCATCTGATCTCTCAGGATGAAGTGATGCATCTATTGAATTAGCTCGAGTCACCTTGTCCTCGCTTTCTAAGATTTAATGTTKAATGATGGAAGTATTATGTAAGGAGGGAATGCAAACAAGGCTTTCAGTATCACGAAAATCCAAGGTTGCTTCTGAGAGAGGGAGTGAAGAGCAAGGCAAATGACAGCATGGAAACGTAAAGTGAGATGAACTACAAATTTCAGTGCAATCAAATCTCCTTCTCCTAACATATTTGAACATTTGAAAGAAAATAAAACAAATTCTCAATTTCAAGTTATGCAAGAGACTCATAAATAATAATTCAGATGTGGCACATTTCAAKGAATTGATTTCCAACTAGGCTTTGTGTTACCATTAAACATAGATACARGATAGATTTCTGCTACTTCTTGCTTTGATTTTGTGTAGTTTTGTTTTGGGTTTTATTGAACAGATAAACCAAAGGAATTTTTATGAGATTGAAGTGTTGTAGTGTGCAGAGTTTGAAGTCAATATCCAGYAAATGATTTGGTCAAAGCTCAAAGAAGCTGTGGAATTCCATGGGAGTTACGATAGTCTAGCGCCCTGTTTAAAGAGGAGACYAGAAATAAACTGGCTTTATGACATGAGTAAGGTGTTTGCTTTCTCTGTGTGATCCAGTCAATGTGCCTAAGTAGTTGCCATGGATATGCTGTGGCTCAGCTTGTGGCTGGGGAAGGGGTCGGACCTAAACAGGGGCTGCCACTTGCTCAGAGGAGTGTGAAGACATAAAACTGCAGGTTTTGTCTGCTCTTTAAAACTGAAAGTAGCTTTCAGTACTCCTCAAGTATAGTTGGCCATGTCTCACTTCAACTTCCTGTTGAAAAATCTGTGATATGTGGAATGTGGTGATACATTTCTTAAAGCAAAGAGAATGAAACCAGATAATACAGCATTAAGAGTTGCTTTTTGTCCAGGAAGGCTAATAAGCATGTCCATTGTCTTGTCCTGTGCATAGCTGGTAGAAATTCCACACATTTGAATCCARCAATGAGATTTTCTTGTGCTGTAACACCGGGAATTTGCTATTCTGCTTCCAGACTTTCACTGTGGAAGCAGTGAAACTAGTTGCTGTCAGGGCTGGCATCCGCAATTCCAATCAAGGGGAGCTGAAATTATCTCTCATTATGATTATGTGGCTTTGTAGTTTCTGGATTGACACTTGAAAAGCTGTTCATTTCTAAAACACAGCATAGTGTATGAGGCAGAAGAACTCATGAAACGTGAATTGAGACTGAGTGTGTCACATAGATATCAATGGGAATACGTTGCTTGTTGTTCTGAGGCAGCTAATTGGTATTTCTGCACTGATTGAAATGTTGAAAGTGAAACATTTTAATTAACATGGTTTTGTCTTTTTTTTTTTTTTGCCAAATCACTCATTGCTTTGCTACAGAAAGGCAGGTCTCCCACACTGGAGTTTGCACTGTAGTGGTACCTGAGTACCTTTTCAATTTGTATCTTATTTAAGCAGGAGGGAAAAACATTTCTTSCTTGTTTTATGTCTATATTCAATCAAGATCAGGGGATTAAAAGAAATAGCCTAGGTGACCAAGTCCTGTTCCTGGCTGTCACAGCCRCCACATCCTACAATTCTCTTTATAAATGTTTTTATTCTGTTATAAAAGTGGGTTACTCATCTCCATTTCCTTTKGCCCTGAGYGTCCCAGAAAATCATTGCTCTACTWATCYTCCTAATTTTCASTTCAAATCCAGCCCCTGTGTTCCCTTTTCTTGGGAACTGTCTWTCATCTTGAGCAGCACTTACTCCTCACAGGATTTCATGTCTGTGTGTTTGTGGGGAGCAGTCACGTCCTGCCTCCCACTCCCTGATTTACCAGGCTGATTGCACAAGGGCAGTCTTTAGCTCTGCTCTTGGTGAGGTTGGATTCTTTTTTTTTTTTTTTGTATGAATGACCAAGACTGCAGACCTCTGAGAGGACACTGAAAATCAAACTGCCTTTCATTTCTAAGTTTTTAGGAATTGGATTGGATTTTGGAATGCATTTGCTATCTTCCAGCATTTGCTAATGTTGCCAGAGATTTGTACACTGCTGAAAAAATATATGTATGTCATGGAAAATAGTTGTGTGGCTTGTTGCTGAGATGGGAGATAKCATTTCCTTTATGCATTAAGGGGGGAACAGAAAATGCTGTCCCTGGTAAATGCAAAATATATTTGTATCATTGGTAAGCTTTCAAATTACAATCTTAGCCCCTGAGGCAGATAAGAGTTTTTCTTAAGATGAAACGGAATGCATGGTTTTATCTCTTGCTCACCAGATAGAGCTGAGAACCTGATTCCCTGGGATTCATGTTTTTAGAAATATTATCTGGCTTCTCAGCTGTGTTCTTTGCAGAAATGGTGGTGTTGGAGGAAAGGCCCATACAGTTGTGCCATGATATTCAAGCAGCAATTGGAGCTCGCTCATCACTTAAACCAGGTCAAAAAAGTACTTTTCCCCCCTCTTCACAAACCTCAGTTTCTTGGGTTTTTGAGATTTAAGATAAGCTTATCTCATTTCTACAGCAGTGTTTTCTTCTACACTATCACTTACAAATGAAAAGAAAAAAAACAATCACTTAGCCCTCCTAGGCCTCAAAAAAAAAAAAGGTTTGGTTTGTAAAGAGAAGGGTCTCTGGTTTCTGAACAGTACACAGCTCTTGTCAGAGCCCAGGCCCAGATTACCRGAATTACAGTAAGAAATTATTTGTGAATAAGCAGGTACTGAAGCTCTGAAAGTGATCACATCAGTACAAAAAACCTTCAACAAATCCCAAATGCGCCCTCTCAGCAAAGAGAACCAAGAAAGTTGCTCCCAAGCCTCCTTGACARGATGAATACACAACTAGAAAAATGGTAAGTAGGACATTTCTCCAAGTGTGAACTTCCTAAAGAAAGTTTTCAGTAACTTCATGCATTTTACCCAGACTTCCTACCTGGCTTACTGCAAAAGCACTACTGAAATTAAYCTGSGGCTGATCTGATTCTTTCAGAGGGACCATGACTGAGCAAACTCTGCTCCTCAGGCTGTGTAACTTGATGCTCCTGTGTGATTTGCTGTATGTCAACATTAGGATGAGTCACAAGAAGTAGAACAGATAAACCTGAATTGAACCCACTCACAAAGACAAATTCAGCTCCTGTTATAGCATTAGAAAAGAATCCCTCTGTGAAATACAGGATTAAGACAGCTTAAATACAGTACTAGTACTTTTGGTTTAGTAATTAATTTCTGTAATTCCCTAAAATTTCAAACGTGCTTGTTCAGAGTATGAAGGAAAACTAGCTGAGAATGTGGTAAGTAGTGATTATCTGCACTCCATCTTTTTCTGAGCAAAGATGTTTGAAGTGGTTATTAAAAAGTACAAAGCTTTATCAGCTGACAGTTATATGCTGGTGAAGTACTAAAATAATAGTTCTGACAATAATATTCAGAAATGTGGCCTAAGTTTTGGGGTGCTTTATGTTAGGGKTTTTTTGAGTTTGTTTTTCTGGATTTTTAAAAATTTAATAAATTAATTTTTAACCCTGAGGAAGGAGTTTTCCTATGAGCTCCTCACATAGTATAGTTCTCTGCTCCCTTAGTGGTTTTGGGCCAATTTTCCATTACTTTAGTGAGGGCTGAAATAGCCTGTAATGATGGAGAAGAGTGAGCCATTTGTTCTTTGGAAACTGCCTTTGGTAGCTGCATTTCTGTGCATCCCACTCTTTCCAGAGTTGATTTTGATGTTGACTCAGTATGTTGCTGTTACATACAGCATCMGTACTTGCATTTCTTCTTACAAACGTACAGAATCTGATCAACCTTATGCCAATTTTGGATGAATTTTGGTGAAATTAATTCTAATTTATACTTTGTGCTCTAATCTATTTGATGCTTTTCTCTTCTATTTGATTTAAGGTATTTTTGATGCTCTTCTCTTCTATTTGATTTTTGATGYTCTTCTCTTCTATTTGATTTAAGGTATTTAAGAATTTAAATCTGAGCTGGGTAATCTCTCCTTTGTAATTGATTTTTTTTTCATAACTTTTATCACATCAGCTCAGCTACAGAATGTACACTCATGTCATACACCTTTAAAAAATGGTTTTTGAGCTCGTGGATGAAAGTTTGGTATAAATAATTTATGCATTTTCTGGTGCTCTTTGAATTATTCCTACCAGAAGTATTATAGATTGTATGTCCCTGAGAACAGARGAGTCTGGAAGCAGTCCTCAGTAGGGTTGTCTGTTGTATAAAGCTGCATTCTGGGTGAGATCTTGAAAAATAGATAAGGAATCATCTTTCAGAAGTTACTTTTAATTTGTATTTTGTTTGGACTTCAGACTCTCAAAAGGCTTGCCTCTGACAAGTTGTAAATTTTCAAAAAGATTGTTTCAGGATATTTTTCAACAGAAGAAATTTCATTAAAATTTCAAAATATAGCTGCTGATTCAATGTTTGCTTTTAAGCTGGGGGCCCCAGCTCTACGAGCAGACTTTGTATTTGACAGTGGAACAGGAGCTGTTGATTGTTCCCACTGATAAAACCCAGGCCCCAAGGGYTGGCACATGGGAACACTTAGTCACYCTCAGTTATTCTTTAAAACCTTTCTTGCTTTCCTTTTTCCTAGAAAATGTAATATGAATTGCTGTCATTTGAAAGGCTGCCATGTCTTGCACAAAGATCAAGGCCAGTTTACCTGCTTCATTCCTAATGCACAGTGAATTTTCATTCTCAATTTCATTGAGTTGCAATATGCAACATACAGGTAAGATTAAAAATGTTTTCTAACTCACTTTATRTGTTTTACATTTGATTTGTTTTTTTCAGTTATTGGGTGGACAGAAAATTACTTATCTGTAAAATTTAAACCCATGTGCATAATAAAGCAGAAAATCCTGCTCAGAGAAACACCCRAATTGAGTGAGATAAATATTGATAAATCACTGGAAAACAATTTTTCATTTAATTACGTGCAGAAATTCACTTTAAATTGAATATATAGCCAGTCTACTACTGTTCTGCTCTAATGTTTTCAATTACAACAATTTACCATTGAAACATTAGGTAACATCCCCAAACCACTGAATTTGCTTCCATTTGTGAGGAATGTGCTAGAAAGCTGCATGGCCATTACCCTTAACCTGTGAGTTTTTCTGCATACTACCCTTGCAACATGGAATTTGGGAGAGTAATGTGCTTTTAAGCAGAGACACCATTTTGGGAGCTTGTTTTTATTTGTATAGTGAAATGCTATTGTGATCACATGAAGGAAAAAGTCTAAGTCCATGGAGAATTTTGTTCCTGGTATTTTGGAGAGTGTGCAATAAAATGTGCATCTCTAACAAGAAAATTATCTGGGGAAATGAAATCATTGACTGAAAGACAGTGCTGAGGCTTTCAAGTACTGGAAAGTACAAAATGCCATCAAGCCCTAAAGTTTTCTTTCAGATTAAATTGATAATCAATTATGTCTTAGGTTGCTTTGGTCAGAAAAAGATAAATCAATGATGGTTGAAGCAGCAGCCAAATTACAGGGTAAGAATTGCCATGATACAAATGCATTTATTTCCCTTTCCTGTGGTTTGTTTAGTGTGTACAGTCTTAATGTTTCCTGTGGTGCAATGTGGAYCTGCCCATAAAATGCAGCTATTTCCCACTGATTCCTTTATTTCTGTCCTGGAGATTCTACCCTTTCACCACAGCCAGCAGGAACAGACTGTTTCCTGTACATCCCATCTCGTTGCCATGTGCAGCATGTCAATGCTGGTGTGAAACAGCTTTAATTGCCCTGACAACTGAGCTTGCTGAAAYTCAGGGCACTGCTGGATGTCACCTTTTACCTGCCCTGCACATCACTTGCTGGAGCTGATATGGCTCAGGATAACAGCAGAGCTAATGCTGATAAGCTTTGCAGCTGTCCTGAAGGGATGTTCACTTAAGGAACCTGTTTTGTAGAGGATGATGAAGTTGTAAATACCTGGGGCAGTTCAGATTCCCCTGGAGGTCCACATTCWGTACCTACAAGAGACAAATTGCATCCCAGCAGATTTCCTCCTTTTATACTGTAGCTAAAGAAAAAATAACTTTTTATGAGGCTACTTGCAGTGTTAGCAGCTTTGAGGAATGGTGTGGGRTGTGGTGGAGAGTGGTGGGAGCAGCAAGGAAAGCCACAGGGTAAATGTGGGCTGATACCTTGGTTTGCAGAGCAKATTGGGATTTGTCTTTATAGAGAAMTGYTCAGATAACRAGCAGGACTGTGGGCAGTTAGCATAACTAGAAGAAGCAGGATTATGGAAGAAAGGATTATATGAACGACAGAAGGTTTTCCAAGTGGAGACAGGGAACAGTTTTATGGCTTGAGATTATCACCCAGTATGGAATYTAGGTTGGCAGAGAACAAATGGCTGAAGACCCAAAGACAAGGGGAAAACCAGCACCAATACACATTAGAAATGGTGAAATCCAGTTAGCAATGAGCAACGTCAGTGSGGTTTGTGAAGGTTTCAAACATCTGTGGTCTGAAAAGTCAGACTGGAACATTTAGGGAAACAAATGTTCAGACTAATGTAATAACCTGATTGTTTTTTTTCCTTTGGAAATTCTTTGGTAATCAGCCTTKCTTCTTCCAAACAGCTTTCTGCTCGTGGGAGAAAGAAGGAACTTTCTCAGTGCTCAGTGTGAAAGGAGTGAAGCTGCTCTTTACCACTCAAAAGTAAAGCATCTTGAGCTGATGAGAATRAAGTTTACTGAGTGACTACACTGAGGACTGAGATTAGAGAGAGGGACAAAAAAGGAAAGGGGGAAAAATAATACAAAATAAGATGCTTCACAGGAAACGTTTCGGATGATGGATGCCTAGGCTGCTCTTTTTCAGGGATCAGCTGTTCTCTGTTATGATTAGTGTTAGATGAACCAACCCTGAAATAGATTAAAATTGCCACTATCCCAAGTTCAGGTGTGCGCATAGGAATTTCAGAGCACTGCCCTGCACAAGAGCATGCCTTTTGAAATTATAATTAAAACAGATGAGCTTCTTTTCATAATGAGCCAGAAAATGAGACAAAAATTCRGGTAGCTACTGTAGCAGCTTGCTGGCACCTGCTGAGGTGCTGAAGCCCTTTCACATGAGCAGGCAGTGTGGCTCTGCCAGCACAGARCTCAGTGCAGGTTAATCTGTTTGGCTGTGTTATTGCTGCAGTCAATCTGTTTCTGGTTACCAGGTTGAAGCCAGCTCAGAGATCTTTACACCCTGATACAGACTGCACCGTGGCTGTTGGTTTGCAAGAACTCTTTTGAACCTATTGTAATTAGTCGTGCTGTGACATTGACCTGGGATCTGTTTCCTCAGATACAGCATCAGCCAAATTCTGCTCCTTGTTGTTTTGKAAGTCTGTGTGAAAGTTCAGAAGGAAGGAAAAAAATCAAGTTTTTTGTTCTTTAGCTTCACTTTTACTGTCTCTTGGTGGAAAAATTGTCTCTTATCATTAAACTGGAGCAGCAGAAGAGAAGGTGCTTGGGCCAAGTTGCTTGGGAATCAAACTGCATTTTCAGTGTGAGATGTGGCATGTCACTTTGAAAATTGATTCCAATGATAAATGGATCAACTGATCCACAAAAGACAGTGTAGGGTGCTTGGCTGTGAGGAGCAAAGATGTGCTGTCTCTGAGCTTTGTTTCAGTTTATTTTAAAATGCTGGAGACCCAGAACAGCACAAAGGAGCCTGGGCTGTGGGGAAGGGGTTGAGATGATAGGAGGAATATGTTTAGTGGTGGCACATGGCTGGGAACGGGGCCAGTTTGGCCACTGATTCCAGTTGACCACCATGTGTTTGGGTTTTGTCACTGTTTCCCTAATTAAGGGGGCCTCTGCAGCTCTGGTCACAGCCCCAGGAAAGCAGCTGCCAGTTTGCTGGTGATTTGCCAAATCTGCTATGCCTCCACATGGAGGAAAACCAAAAACTGTATGATTAATAAATGCAGSTTATGCAAATGAGAGATGGTTGAATGAAGCTGTAAGTGATCATTGTGCCCAAAGGAGCAACAGAAATCTATTTACATGTAGTACAGCCTGAAAAATATAAAAGGCACTAGTAAAACTAAGGTTGGACATCTGGGGGTTCCTGACTTGTCAGCTGTCAAAAACTTTGGCTTCTGTATTGACTCAAAGTCTTTTGCATTTTCTTACCCTGGAGTTGTATTGTCCTGTTTCTGATCATCTTTAGGGGGTAAACATGGGCCAGGAAATGTTATTAGGAGGGAAGTAACAACAGCCAAATATGCTGACAGTTATGAAAAAAACGGGTSCTGTTTTAGAACTTTTAATTGTTATTASCAGTCTGTCARTGACTGAGCAGCTCAAATGAAAGTWAGCTAGGATTACAGAGCTGGCTTTGCAAACAATTTGTTTTATTTTGCTTGTTTTGGCTATATCACAAAGAAGTCTTCCTGTTGCAGTGGCTGTGAAAGTTGATTTGTGGAGGGCAGAGAAACAAATACACTTCATTGTGTAGCCTTGTTAAAGGAGTGGCAGATGTTTAGTAGCCAAAACAGCAGATTGGAAGCAACCTCTGTCTGTATTTTAATGATTTGAAAATATGTATTTGAAACAGCTTCTGAACAGCTGAAGACCCTTATCTTGGTATAAAATAAAGGCATTTGAATAAAAGCATTATCTGTAAGATTATATTTAGTTTGGGAAAAGGTGACAGATGAAAGGTGAGGTTTTCCCAAATGTTCCCTTCATTTCAAATTGCCTGGGATTCACTGATCCCTATGAGTCAGCCTCTACAACGTTTACTGACACTGACTCAATTGTACAGACCAGCAGCCAAATCATATTTAGAGGGAAAAATATCCAAGGCATGCTGGTTGAATTCAGTTGCTTTTCTTCACCTGTGTGTACTTTAAATCTAGGGGCAAAAAGTCTTTTAAACTGGAGAAGTTTTTAGTCTTCAGCCTGTGAGAGAAAAGGAAGGAAACACAGCAGTACATACTGGGCTGGAGGTTTTAATTCCTTCCCATCATAATTCCTGGGTTTTTCCGATTACAGAGCTAGTACACAAATTTTTACAGTCAGGTAGTCTCCTTGATTACACCATGCCCTGGTTAGCACAACTTTGTGCTTTACATTCTCTTCCTACAACTGTTTTGGGCACTTTCAGGTATGCTTCTCTTTGTCCTTGTGTCTCATACTACTCTGCAAGTTTCTGAGTGGGATCTAGGCAGACGGTCTCTGACCTCCAAATTTTTTTCCACYTTCCATACATTTGCATACATCTATCTGTCTATCTTACTAATGACCATATCCCTGTCCTTTGAGAAAAAAGTGCTGTGTTTAACGTTAGCTCTCTTGTGTTTTAAACTGACTATTACAAGCCTGGTCACTGGGTGACAGCTCCCTTTGCCAAGTAGCCTTTGCCAAGTTCACTTTGAAGGAGTGTGCTGAGAGCTTTGTGTAACACAGTGCCTGCATTTGGGTACAATTCCCAGATCATCTAAGAGACTGGGGATGCTAAATCTAACTTGCCTTTATTTGGGCTTTGCAGTTGCTCMGACATCTTGCAGTGAGATCCGAGCTTTGTTACTTTGCTTTCATATGTTTTCTCGCTTTAACCTTATAATTGTTACGGTACCAGTTTGGCATCTGTGGTAGAAATGCGATTTTTGCCACTGCAATTTTCCTGTGCACCCTCTCCCAGTAAAATGGCTTAGCCATACAGTCTTGCTTTGTTTTTTCTCCTGAGAGGCCTGTAGAGTGGGCTCCCTTCTTGCAYAGCCACCAGCTGGGTTTGTGCTTGGCCCTAGGGCTGCCTGGGGTGTCTCTCCAGCAGCAGCTCATTGGCCTGATTTGTGATTCCATGTTCAGCCACAAAGAGCTGGCAGCAGGCTCTGTCTGGTTGGTTGATCTGAGTGTTACAGCTGGCTCCTTGTTCCCAGTCAGATGGGAAATTGTGCTGCCTGTCCACTGCTGGACAGTGCTGCCAAATGGTGCTTTAGACAGCTGCTGCTCCTCACCACAGAAGCAGAGGAGTAATAGATAAAATAGTGGATGTGTGTCTGATCTGATTTTGAATTTGCTGAAGGACCTTTACCATTGCCTTGGTGACATAAACAGCCTAAAAGGTTGAAAGTGGTGTTTTGACACCTCACCTTTGATGGTTGGGCTCCCTGGGTGGTGTGGGGCTGGCACACYGCTGTGTCAGCCCTTTTCACACTGTCAGGAGAGCAGCCAGGCCATAACATCCAAAAAATACTCTCCTCTGCCTCAAAATCCTGAGAGAAGCTTGCTGTTCCTTCATTTATTTTGCAGGATTCTTAAGGCTGGMTACAGCTCAGTTTCTGTGAGTACTGCAAGTCCTTAAATTATTCTGGGCCATGCCTGCACCTGCTTCTCGAAGGCTGTGCACAGAGATTATGAGAGTTGACTGCCACTTAAAAATCACTTGGGGGAGCAAAAGCTTTCTCTACTTTCTTACTGTTATTTTCAATTAATTTCTGAACATCTGTGAGAACCTTGAGAGAGGCTTAGAGGAATATCAGGATTCTTGACCAGCTGTTCATAGGTGAAATAAAAAAGTAAGTTTGCTCTGAGAAACATCTTCATGAGATGCTTTKCTTACTCTTAAACAA
The DNA here is from genome assembly GCF_030028575.1 of Malurus melanocephalus. NCBI lineage: Eukaryota > Metazoa > Chordata > Aves > Passeriformes > Maluridae > Malurus > Malurus melanocephalus. Next base: position 318,303 of record NW_026623692.1, on the reverse strand, counting down.
TGACCTTCATTGTCAAGTGGGAAGCTAGTTTCTCAAAATTAATTTGTGTTTATCTTCYAGCAATTGTTACTGTAATTGCATTKTATCAGTGATGTATTTTTTTAAGTAGGGAGTTGCACAGTAAACTAGCAGCTCAGTAACTGGAATAAAAAAGACCACAAAAGTTCAAATTACTAAACATTAAAGAAATGCTCTTAATACAATGTTGGTTTTGTTTTGATGCAGCTAAAATCTCACTGCTGTTGAGTAATAATGTACAAAACAAAGCCTTAATTTACATTCCCAGTTCCCTATCTGATTATGCATAGGAGGGTGGATTTGAATCCTTATGTTCCTTGGTATCACACGTCTGACTTGTATTAATGATTAGGACAAGGAACAGGAGATGGAATTGTTCAAATTCTCTGAGCACACTGAGTGCAGTAGGTGCCTCAAACGTGTGGGAGAATAAAAAGCTCAGGATTTGTCTGAAAAGATCTTTTCAAACAAGAGGTCTAGTTTGAAAAGAAAAAAAAGTTCATCTAGAGATGCAAATGGCAGGTACAGGGCTTAGGAGTAGCGATGGTTTGGGGAGAGGTGGCTGTGGAGTGTTGGTACAGCAAAGAGGTGGCAGTTTCCCCCCTCTTGGGGGATGTGCATGGGATTCTTAGCCTGGGTGGGAGAYGAGGGAGTTGTTCTGCTAAATTAGGGCTTGTCCTAGGGGATCAGGCACCAAATCCTAGAGCATTTGGGTACCAAAATCCAAGCAAGCTGTGCACCAATTGAGGACTGTGTAGAGAGAGGAAAAGAGCTGTTGAAAGTGTGAAAACATGAACTGTGACAAAGATGAATCAAMCTGATGTTCTTCAGTTTGAAGATGAGAGGATTTAGAGGATCCATTTTTTGCACCTAATTACAGGCTGTTGCAGGTGGAAGGGAATGACTTGTTCTGCCTGGCTGCTCTTGGTAAAGTGGGAATGAAGTGGTTTAAATTGAAGGGAATTAGGAGGTGCTCCCTCYGACCTTTCAAAGGTAAATATATGGAAATGTTAGCAAGGATTGGAAAGACTGAACCTGTCAGGCTCTGAAGCCTTTAGGAACAGGCTGCAGAAATATATATATGAGGAATAATATGTGCAGCTGGTCATGCCCCAGGGCACAGAAAGGAATGCTTTCCAAGCTTGTTTGGCCATGAACTCTGGGGATCTTACAGCCTGTGCAGCTTCTGTGTGTGTTAGGCAGCAGTGGTGAAGAGGAGCAGGAGGAGACCGGGTGATGCTGTGTGTATGTGACAGCTCTTAAGAGGAATGTATCAGCTCTTGATAGACAATAACCTTCCTAGAGTCACTGATATATCCTTGGCCCTCTCCCCAACATCTGCTGCTTTCTCCACCTCCTTGCATTCGGCAGTTTGATCTCTTCACAAATGAAGGATCAACGATGGCTGAGTTGCTTGTGATGTCAGCAACCACACATCTCAAATAGCCTTTCTCATTCATCTCACAAAACAAACAAAAAAAAAAAATGAAGGTCGTGAGTTATTAAAAATAATTTGAGAAGTAAAATCTAACCAGATTGGGATGGACTTTGCATCCTGCCTGCTCTGTGCTGGTGTGTGCTTGCATGTCTGCTTCATGAAGGCTGTGTGCTCCCAGAGGGCTGAAGCTCCCTTAAATCAAGCGTAATGGGCTCTGCTGGTTTTCAAATGCTATGCCTTCCAAAAATGCTGGCTATTTCCTCTATCCTTACCTACCTACCTCTTAGGCAAGCTGGATTTACTCTTTTATGAGGTGASCACCTTTTGAAAGGTTCTCTCTGTCAGTAAGAAACTCAAGGTGAATAGGAATAAGTGAATCTGTTAGACTGTGCTTTCTGTTTAATGGATGCAGTGTCTAGTTATTCAGGGTTTTGGTATTGGAGATTTACTTTTGTTACCTTTTTATATAAACTGAAAAGTATTTCTGATTTTCCAGTAAAGACTCTGACCTCTTTAAGGTTTTTGTAAGAACTGTCAATCAGATTTTATTGAAATTTTATTATGAAATGGGTAGGTGGCTATAAAATGCATAAAAATCTTTGTTGGATGAGCTATTCACTGAAATATTTGAATGAGTTGCTAATGTTTCTCTCTTTTAATCTATTTTATGTGGTAAAGAAGAAAATATTCTTGCATATTTTTATAGTTACCTGCATTGTAAATTCATAAAAGTACAAAAAAACCAGGATTTTAAAAGTAGAACCACAGCAATATGGGCTTCAGAGCTCAGTGGGAGGGATATGGGAAATTCAGGCTGCCTTTGACACTGCAGTTGGCCTCAAGATAAGGAATAGTTCTGTAATTGCTAGTGTGGAGTAGACTACAGCACATTAACTTGGTTTTCAATCCTAGTTTGGTTTGGACCAGRAGTTTTCTATAATTAAAAATTAATGGTTTGGAGTAGGTGAGGAGGTCAGCTACCCAGGGATAGAAATAAGCTGAAGATGAAAAAATTCACTTTGTCTTTCTTCTGCAAGTCAGTGGTAAAATTGCTCCAAGTTCTTGACTTGCCGAAACCACCCTCAATTGCCCTTAAGTAAAATCTTAATCTTTAAATAGCTGATGAAATCACATGTCACAAGGTCAGTTCAATCTCCCCAGATCAAGGCACCTTCCATGKTCACTATCATATGCTTTTGACTTGTCTTGTTTAGTTTTCTTAGACTTGTGTGGAGTTCATTCATTCTTCTGGCAGTGTCACGGCTCTAAGCAGCACACAGGATGTCCTTCTCCCCCAGTSCTCTGCTCTTTCATGGTTCCTCACAGAGAATCACTAACATCCTCTTGTTTTGTATTCAGAGAAGCTCATTTAAAATCTGTTTCTTCATAGAAAGGTGGTGCTTTCACAAAGGAAATGTTTCAGCCTCAGGAAGAGTATGAGACTCTAGCTTGAGAGCCAAGCTAGCTGATTAAAATAGGAGTCTCTTCAGGCACAACTCAAAATTTTTACTGATCTTTAGGTTGAAATTTAGTTGAAATTTCCACTGAAGTTGTAAAATGTGCAGAAAATTGCATTCTCTGTCTACTAATCTGCTGTTATCAAAGCTGGACAAAGTGGATGGAGTGCAATATCATGAATGACTCTTTACCCATATACTCTTAGATTAGAGGTGAAAGGCTCTGAAATTGTGAATGGGAAACTGTCAAGARGCCTCTAGTCAAACATTACAATCTGAGGCAATTGGGTGATTTCAGATGAGCACCTGGGCTTGTCAGCAGTCTTTTTTTTCTGGGTACATTTTTTTTGAGATGAGACACTGAACTGATTTCTAATAACCCCCAAAACATTTAGAGCAAGTTTGATTATACCTACTTTAAAATGTTAGGTTCCTAAACATGCCAAAAACCTGAATGCCCATTAGCTCCTACCTGATTGGAGTTACAAATTTGTTGACTTTGCACATTTTTCTGGAAAACATCATGATAATCTCAGTGGGTTTGTACTGCTGTTTATACTTTCAGGCTTACCACTGTATCTTCTCCAAGTCTTTTCCATTTGATGTTGAAACTCAGTGTTATGCACACAAATCTGAGGAAGGAARTATTACAGGTAAGATGCTTTTCTATGCTGAAACAGTTTTTTTTTTTCAGTAGAACTGTAGTTTAGCCCAAACAGATTTTTCTAGCCACAGTAAAGAAACAGAAGTACCTATGATGCAATAACAGTACAAATATGACTGACACTACTGAAAGAGATAGTGATTTTCTATCTATGTTTGAGTATCCTATTTGATAATTAATAGTCAAGAGTTAAAATTAGGCATTTCTGTAGCTTTTATAGTCATAGAAAACATATTTGCTCTTTTACTTGCTATTTTAAACTGTATTCTTCCTTACTCATTGTTTTGTTGATTCATAATTAAAAAACCCCAGCTAAATCCATGGAAACCATCCCTAAAAACAGAATGCTTAAGCACCAGTGGTATTTAAAGAATCTGCTCACTGTCTTATTTCTCCATTTTCCTCTTTTAAAAATGGATATTTTTATTTTATTTTTTAATATATTCTGAGTGTATTGAGAATCACAACTAAGTCATGACATGGCATGGTTGAAGTTCCCTACCCCCTGATTTTTGATTTTAAATATAGTTCTAAAACAATAATATCTAAAGGATTTGGGTTGGTACTTATTTCAGGAGAAACTCATTCCATGAAAGAGGGAATAGCCACCTTCTTTTCTTGATAATAAATCCATCTATAGATTAAAGTATGGCTCTCCCCTGCCTGTTCACTGGTTAAAAAACTAAATTGCCATCTTTGTGAATTATTGGTCAAATTTTATATAAAGGAAAGACTAAAGAACTGTTTTATGAACCATATCTATGGTTTACAAAAATGCTTGTAAACCATAGATAGGGGTTGAATGAATGTGAATGAATCAGTCAAAAACCTGTGGGAGATGGGTTAAAAATTTGCCTTTCTTGCCTATTGAACAGAAAAAGCAGCAAAACCTGTTATGGGCATTTTTTCTTCGTTATCTTGTAGAAGGCAGCAACAGGAGAATCTTTGGAAGGTTATTCCCATTCTCTGGCAATCAGTGATGGGGCTAGAAGGGGAGGAGCACTGGCTGATTTAAAATATGTAAAAGATATCCAGGACTCTGAAGAATCTAAAACTTAACTAAAAACCTTTTTAAAGTCAACAAAAGGAACTGTTGCGTATTTTTATTCTTCTCCTGTCTTCTACACTCGTATTCCCTTCAAACAGCAAAAGCTTGAAAATCTAATTAAATAACTCTCTGAGTACAACTTTGTGATCAGGTAATAGAAATTGCTGTGAGAGGTAGAGAAGCACGGCTKCTAATAAATGAGCTAATGATTCATTTAAGGCCCCTCTAACCTACACAGCTTTAATACAAAATCTTGAAGCATGGGATGAAGAACAGAGAGTTTTAACACCTTTTGCAATATTAGTTTTTTTTTTTGATTGGTCACAGCATTGCAATTTTGGAGTCAAGCTCTGAAAATTCCAGCACTTTCCTTTTATTTGTTTGTTCCAAGACTGCAAGGCTTTTATGCTGATGGTGTTACTGACAAATGCTCTGCTATGTTTAAAAGGGCAATTTCTGTTGTGTGTATTTGTGTATTTATGTATTTACCAAAAAAAAAGGTGTGCCTTGTAGAGTAGCAAACACATTTTAAATTGCTTTTTGAAGCATTTTGGCTTAGATTCAATTCCTTCTCAGGCTTTTTCAATGGAATTATTTATTAGTCTTGACAGTTGCATCTGTGGGACYATATAGATGTTACTGAGAACATGGCTTGAGGAAAATGAACAAAGCTGTCCCGTTGAGATAAAAATTCACAAATCAATTAGGTTTTCCTTGTCAGCAGTGCTAGAGAGGGAAAGCCCCACTTGAGCACGCTTGCTTGGCAACTCCAAGAAGTGTTACCTGGAAATGGTGTGGTGATGACTGCTGATTTGCACAGTGCTTCTGCCTGAAGAATTAAATAGCAAGGGGCTGAAAGTTGTGCCTTTTCTCCCCAAGAGCATTSATGTCACAGATTGTTATTAACAGGTCCCTGCTAGTGAGTTTTTTATTTAGATTTAATATTAAGCAAAACACCTGTGCACAAGCCCCAAGAGCCACTTTGGCAGTAATTAGATTTTCAATTGTTGCCCAGCAGTGCAAAGACAAATGTACCAATAAATAAATTCTGCCATCCAGTGCCAGTGAAAACGCTGATTTAGGCCAGCAGATGAAAATAGAAGAATTGCACCCAAGCCTTTAATTTCCAAAGCTGCCCAGGAACAGGCGTAGAGCCTTCCTGGAGAACTGGCCAGAGGCTGGTGTGATGTGAGTTGTTGTCATCTTTGCTGAAGCCAAGCAACTCATGGGCAYCATGTGTTGTTGTGGTCCTTTTCCATCAGCCTGTGGGAAGAGATACTGCTTTAGAGGTCTGGGAAGTGGTTATGTTTTACAAATAGGATGTTCTTTTAAACAGAGTCGAGGGTGAGTCTCTTTATGTAGACTCCAAAGGCAGAGACATTTCTGAAATCGTAGTTGTGTGAATATTTAATGTTTTCTTGCTATAAAGAAAAATCAAGATTATCAGCAAGAAAGAAATAGAGTTTGTGTTCTTAAAAGTGAGGAAATATGAGGAAATTGATCCTAGCAAGAACCAGAAATAAGCRCTTTTAAATTAAACATAATGTAAATGTGAAGGGTTGTTTTTCTGCTAGTTTCCCTGAGAATTCAGTGGAATCCCTAGTTAATTTGCAAGCAGGGTATGCATGGGTTGTTTACATAAAATGGGGCATGGATGTGGAGGTCTGTTTTAARATATGGAAAGCTTAAAAATATATAAGCTATTTTTTAGAATGCAACACATCTTTGAGGTATTTTGTTAGAAGTAGAGACCTTCTACTTTGGTATAAAATGAGGGAGCAGAGGGTATGTGTTAACTGCTTGTGTTGATGGCTGAAGGCAAACCTGAGGTAACTGAATCACCTCAGTCCATAAAGGAAAAGATAATCTGGGTGACCTTGTAGCTGCTGAAGGCTGGGRGTGAGTGTGCACAAAGCTTGTGCTCATTTAGAAGCAAGAGCAAGGAAGGAAAGTTAAAGAACAGATCGCCAGGGAATTGTTTAAGCAGTCTCCTGTACAGAATGTGCCTGTGCCTGCCCAGAAAAAGGCAGTGGTCCTGAGTGTGACAAGGAAAAGTAGAAATGATGCTTTGAGGGACGTCAGTGTGCTTGTGATGCCCCTGAAAAACTCTGYAAAACAGTCATAAAGTAGTGCTGGTTAAATTAATAAATATTAAATGCTATRTTAGTATGATTTCTATAGGGAATAAGCACATAACCTGCACATTTAAAACAAACTACCACCTAATCATACCATAAATAAGTATTGAGTTCCATGGCTGCWGTTTTAACATGTATATTTAAAGCTGCCTTCTTGTTTTCAGAAGACTAGTGCTGGTTTCAACAGTGTCTGCTCCCGTTTTACTCTTAAATTCCAACGGTTTCTGCAAAAATTGGAAAAAAACAAATTGCTAAAACATGCAGATGCAAACTAAGACTGGAATTCATTATTTGARTCAAGCTCTAATATTCAGCAATTTCAAATCGTGATTCCATGAGGTAGTCGGAGTTGCTTTCCCGTTAGTCACCATGGGTCTGTATTAAGACAAATTCTTGTGATGCCTTTCCTGTCATGGCCAGGAGCACTTCATCCTCTGCCGTGAGTGGTACAGAATCCATTTTCCTGCCTTCCTCTGGCACACTGAGGCTGAACTTAGCTGTCGGTGAAGCACAGGACTCCAACAGGACAGTCCTTTGATGTGGCACAAARGATTCTTTTTCTGATCTTTGCCTGATGTCTTTGCTTCCATGTATATGCTCAGCTTTGAGCATCATCTTTGAGATGAGCTGSAAATGAATTTGCCCCACAGGGATCTGTCAGATTTCCACCTTTCTCTGAAGCCTGGGGAGCATCCCTCCTGCTGGAACTGTCAGGGCTTGTGTCACTCAGTCACGACTCTGCTGCTTCTGCCACCTCAGGAATAATTGGCCCCTGTCTGGGAAACAGGAACCTGCTGATAGCTGTAGCACTTTATACTAAATTCTCTGGGCTTTGGGGAGGTGGATCTGAGGGAAACTAGATTGGAGGTGATTTTTTCCCTTAGATTTTGTGAGAGGATACAACGAAAAGAATACCATCTTTTCCCAAAGGCACCTTATGCCCTTTTCTTTCTCCAGGGACCCTTTTCCATTGCCTGGAGCCCACCTATGGAGCCTCCAGCCCCTGTGGTCTCTGCAGAGGGTGGTGGTGCTGCAATGCCTGGCAGCCATCGGTGGCTGAGCACTCAAATCCAATTGACTTGGATAATCCATGTGAAGGGAGCAATCCACACCTCGGCTGGAGCTGCTGATACATCTCAGGAGCCAGCCAGAGCAGTGCTGCTCACACAGTGGCACCCCATGAGGTGACAAAAATGCCACTTGCTAATGGGTGTGAGCGGTACAATGCAGGCTCCCATTAATGTAGGAAAGCAATTAAGAATCAGTAAGCTTTTCTGAAGCTGTATTTGATACTGGATCTAATTATTTTTAGTGGTTGTGAATTCTTTTGTATATCTTGATAATTCTGTACCTTTCCTTTACGGTGTGATGAATAGCTGGAGGTGAATTTTTAAAAGAGCTAAGGTAGTAGTAGGTGGGCTGTGTTGAACACCCACCAATAAGATTTAATTCTAACCTGTAAGAATAATGGCCTCCAAGAGCAGAGTTAACATTCCCTCTTTAAAACTTATTTATGAAATGCAGTTCTTAACTAATCTTTCAGTTTAATGAACAAGTGACTTTTTCTCCTTTAATTTAATGGAAATTTTGATTTTTGTGCAACAAAAGATGAATGACTCAAAGTAAATAATTTTTTYCCCATTTCCCTTTCTTTTGGTCCTTTTCTCTGCTTTGGAAGGAGAGCAATGGAGCTGGTGAAGAGTCAGTCTGAAGAGTGAGTGAGGAAACTGGAAGTGTTTAGCCTCGAGAAGAGGAGGCTTGGGGGGACCTCATCGCTCTCCACAACTACATGAAAGGAGATTCTGGCTAGATGACGGTCGGTCACTTTTCCCAGGTAWCAGGTGATAAGACTGGAGAAGAAAAAATGGCTTTAAGTTGCTTCAGTGGAGGTTCAGGTTGGATATTGGAAAAATTTCTTCACCCAAAGGGCTGTCAAACCCTGTCACAGGCTCTGCAGGGAAGTGATGGAGTYACCATCCCTGGAGGTATTTAAAAGATATGGAGATGTGGCAGTGCCAGGTTAGCCCTTGGACTTGATCTTAAGGGCCCTTTCTGGTGATGAAAATGGCCTTCTAGACCTTGAATTGCAGAGCAGTATGTGACCAGCAATCCTGGACTATCTCCAGTTAYTTCTTTTCCATAGTTGCCATCAAGAGATAAAGCAGGGGAGGTGTTATAATCTGCAGCATATGTGGAAGCAGTGTCCTACCGTACTTTTTGGAAACTTGTAGTTGGAAGYAAAAGTATTGGTGAACCCCTGCCTGACTAATTAGACAAGATGGATTCTAGGTTACATCTATAAAAGCTACCATGGCACTTAATCAAAAAATCTCCAATAGATGGTGAGATCTGAGCTCTCTGCATTGTTAAGGGCATGTCCTCCCCAGGCAGCATTGCTGTCTGGGCCCTGGTACTGCTGTGGAGTCCCTAAACCAAGGAAATCCTCAGTTGCACCAAACAGGGTGAAGCGAAAGCATTGCATTTCTGTCTAGGAAATGAAAGAGTAGAATGTTTTCACAGTTCATTGCCATTCTTCTAACTCCTTCCTGGAAGAAAGTAGTTCTTTAAGTAAGAAATACTTAAGTAAGAAGGAAGTAGTTCTTCCTTCTTGAAAGTAGTTCAACTCATGTAGATGAAGAAGCTGTTGAATACGGAGATAATTTCCTAGTGTCCCCGTTGGGGAGGGATCATTCCTTTTTATAGGTTGTTTTGAATTGTGGATGACAGCACAAAGTTACCATCAAAGCTGCTGCTGCCAGCAAGTTGTTTTGAGACAGAGTTTTGTAGAAGTGCTCAATAACAAGAAAATTTGCAAAAAAAAAGTATTTCCAGCAATTTAAAGTATTTCCTAATGCTTTATTGATAAATAACTTCAAATATGCAGTGGTGGCTATGAATGTAAACCAGGATAGCCTTATTACTCTCTTTTAAAAAATACGTTATTTTAAGAAAAAGAGATGCTAGATTGCCTTGGGAATATATGCTTTTAACAGRTCAGAAATGATTATGCCTTCTTGTGACTGAAATTTCAAGAAATATGAAGAGCCTGTCAGCAGCTACAAATCTCAGGCAGGAATAAAAGCAGTGATTCTTCAACTCAGCAGTGGGGAAGATGACTAGTTCAAAATTAATGGAACCCATGTTAAAATAAAAGCATGTTTCAGGGAAAAGCAGTCTTTCCTGAAAGCAGTGAGCTTATGGATGGAAGTGAGCATCATGGCAGGACTCAGCAGTTCCCCAGTTTGTCAAAGCTCTCTGACAGCAAACTGTATTTATTCTGCTGCCCTTCATCTGGTGCTCACTGACCTAGAGCATTAGAATACAAGCAGTGCCCTCTTCATGGACAGGATCAGAAAKAAATGTTGTCACAAGTATGGATGGTCACATTTCCATGTGGGAACAGTTCTCCCTAACTGGTGTGCCAGAGGGCAGGTGTCTGAGCTCAGCAACCTCTCTGCACCATCACAGCCCCTGGGTGAGTTAGATCACTGTGATCTCACCAACAGCTTGAAGAGGGCTTTATAACCTGACACTGTGYAGAGTTAAMRGARRAMATGAATCAGARAGGGAATCACTTGTAGCCACTCAAWAGAAACACTTCTTYTRAGAAGTAAGCCTGACTTTATAAAAAACCCCTGTGACATTTCAGGTCTAGGAAAAACCCTTTTGTCAATACAAGTATTAGCACATTATAAGACACATTTTTCTCGGGGGGGGATAAGTATGAAAGTTAAACTACTTAAATCCAGCCTACTAGTTCAATACTTATATGACTTGGTAAACTAGGAGAAAACTGGAAACTTTGACTACAGTTAGGCAAACATAATGCTGTAAGGATTATTCTCACTCCTCTGTGACTGATGGTGTTGACAAGTGAAAATGTGTGGAGTTAATGCTTCCAAAATGGATGATAATAGTAAGCATGGTACTGTTCCTTTTCCCTGCTCTGTTCTCAGACTTMATCTCTCTCGGTGGTGCTAATTCCTGTTTCTGCCTCCAAAGCATTGAGGACACCTTATTTCCCATGTTCTTTTCTCTCTGACTGACAGTGTGTTTTTATATTAATTTTTATGTGCAGACTCTTCAGGTCCCAGTCAGGTTCCAGCACAGAAGGACACTGCTGTCAGAAGGGAGTGCAGCAGAGTTACTCAACAGCCCAAACCCAGGGACTGCCTTTCACAGGGCTGGGTGGTTAAAGATTTAAACGTGGTCAGTCATTTCCTCATGCATCTTTCCTGTTGCCAAGCATAACCAGTTTTAAGGGGAAAAAGTTTAGATAAGGTACACCTATAAAAATGTGAGGGTACTGTGGAAAAGAAGTCTGTCAGTGAAGACCAGGCTAGTAATGAGAAGTGKCTCTAGCAGTCAGTTGCTGTTGGAATCATAGCAGTAATTGCTGTTTTCTGGGGAAATAATTTCAGCTGAAAACAAACCTAGTAATGCCTGCAGAAATCACTCTTATTGATTTTTCTTTTTGTTAGCTGTTTTCAAAAGTTTGAGAACTTAGAGAAGGAATATTGCCTCAAGGATTTGACTCTTGCTGGGATTCTTGGGATTGGTGACATCTCCTGAGCCTATGTGAAGCCTGTAAGGCKTTGCCAAACACTGGCTGTTTTCATTAAGTTGCTGCTGGTGGCAAAGTGAGAGTGATTATCTCTTGAAATGAATATTCTGTACATGTGTTCTCTATAATTTATTCTGAGCTGCCTTTTCTCAGTAAAAATAATAATTTGAAGTTTGGAGGGAAAGTTACTGTGGGTTGAATTCCATGAATCTACCAGATATTGCACAGGTTCCAAAGGGAGGATGGGCTGTGCAGCAGGGCACAGGAAGCAAAATCAAGAGTTTGTTAGGCCTGGTTTGCCACCAAAGCAATCGCTCGCTTCCTGAATTGCATCCTGGAAATTGAACACAAAGTTGCTTTGGATTGCATGTCAACAATTGTGGCCAAATCTTTYTGAGAGATGAAATGAAAATGCTGTGGGGTTGTTTTTAAGCTTGAGTGCCTGTCAAGGCTTCGTGTCTTTCCAAATCCCCCAATTAAAGGATGGTAACWTAGACAGAGTTTTGAGGAGGGATGGAAAGTTGTGCATACATTTGTCCCTGGTGTTTTTTACTGGAAAAGGTGCTTGAAAGATAAGCCAATGTTGTAAAAGTTATGTAGCACTGCAAGTAGGGTACCTGGAGATAAGGTACCCCTTCAGTTATATCTTATCATTWCAGTTTGAATTCCATTCAAAACTGGATTCCAAGTGCTATTATTTTTTAATTAAAAAAAGAYGACTATAAACTTATAAAACAAAGAAAACAAATAGGATAACATTTCCAACTCTGGTTGGAAAACGTTATTAAAAATAATCAGTCCTGTCAGTGCATGTTACCTACAACTGTCTGTAAAAACCTCAAGTGAGAACATAATCCATCTTGTATTAGAAATTAGTAATGAGCTGTACTAGAAGGAGAGCATGTACTGAAGTTTTGAGTCTTGGGAAGAGTATTTATTATTAGATAGCTGCAGCTGTCAAATTGGTTAATGAAAATATACCAGCCATAAGTACAGATTGTGTACCATGGGCAATGGTGCCAGGTCCTAATAATTTTCCTGGGGTAACAAACACAATGGCTTTGCTAATTTAGAGAAAAGCTGCTACCACAGCTCCTTGAAACAAACCATATTCTTTGAGCTGCAGCTTTTGGCATTTGGAAATCAGTGAAAAGATCCAGTTATATAATCTAGGTGGACAAAAGGAAATCCTATTTTGGCACACAGTTACATGTGTTTGCTGAAAGGAAACTAGAACATTATTTTCCAAGGGTAGGCATTGTGTATAAGGTTAACACACACAAAAAGAAGTTGATTTGGTCCTCTTACAATTTATTTCCAAGTATTTTTTTAAAATCAGTCATGCATAAACTTAATTTTAGTCAAAGTTAATAAGTATGCATTTCTTTGGTATAATAAAATTATATTGCCCCAGAACTCAGTTTTATTAAATGTAAATGATGGCATTTGTGTTTACCACATGATAAGACTTCAAAATTTAAAGATATTTACTYTAGTCCTGATGTCCTAATCTAAGCAGAGTCAGAAATGCTGATAGATGAATGATGGGAAGGAATTTCCTTTACCTAGCTGTACAACATRGGCCTATTTTTAAAGGCATATTCTCTTGTTTCACAACAGAGAGAAGACCCCAATGGTTCTTATTGCAACTTTGAATTCTGGTCCARCCAAAAGAAGCATTCATTGAAAATGTTTTAAACATAAAATATTGCTTCTATTTTTTTTTAAGGATATAGTAAATTCAGCACTTGGAAAAGGCATGTGTAGATTGGATTTATCTAAAAAATGTATAAAGTAATTCCCACATGCCAGCTAACTAGAGCAGGTTTTTGACCCTACTATGCTCAGCCTGTGTGACAGCATTAAGGAATCTCTTTGTTCAGAGGTATTTGCCTTGTCTATCATCACAATATTACAGTTCTTATTATCTGGCAGTATTTCTTTGGTACTCATTCATATTTCAGGTGTTTTTTCTTGTGGTGCCACTATTCCAGCCCTCACTTGGGGCAGTGCTTGCAACAGGCAAGGCTCAGCCTGGCTACCATGGTCTACCTGTGAGAGGTCTGAGACAGGCAATGGAATAATAATAACAGCTACTTACTGACGTCAGATTCCCAAAGGACTGTGGTTCTGGAAAATGTTTGGGGCTTTGTCATTCCCAGACGGTTGTGAGCTGCACTGTGGTCAGAAGAAAGCAAAACTTCKGGGATTTAAGTGTCAGGAACAAAGGACAAAAAGGGATACCCCGTCAGCCTAGCACTTGCTGGCTGACATGCTGTTTATTTATRCTGTATACCTCAGCTAAGTGAGTCATGCCTTTAAATAAGAATAAACAGAACTGACAAATGACAGATGTGAGGTTCTCACCAGAGTTATTTTTTCTCCTAAACAGTCAACAAAACAGTGTCTGAGAGAGAAGTTAACAGCTCTTTCCAAGCATTCTGAGAACATTTGAGAAGATGAGCAGCTACCTTAAGCTGGGAAACCAATGTGGCTCAGGAGCAGCTGAAACAGGGACCACTTTCTCCTGAATAATTTCTTAGGTATCTGGTTGCCTCTGGTGTTTCAGGCTTTCAGCTTGTGCCTKTAACAATATTTTCAGTAAACCRTATTAAACTGGAAGAGTTCCAATCTAGGGTTGTGTGAGATCTTGAGAGATGGCAAGAAAAAATGTGTTACAAGTTTTCTGCAGTGATCTTCTGTAGAAGATCACATGATGAGATGGGGTAATCCCTGGAGTTACCAACATTTTATAAAGCTAAGAAAAGATGGATATGCCTTTCTCAGATRACATCTCAAAATCTGACAGATGGTTCTCTGAAGGTCTCTGATTTTATCGAATATTAAATGCCAAGTGTCTGGAAAATACACTCTTTGTTTTTACATGGAAATAATAAGAAAAGATCCTCAATGAAACTTTTTGGCAAAGGCAAAAAGGTAAGAATAAATAATGAGGACTGCTATAAAGCAATGTGGCTTAAAGCAACAGGAAGCAATCATGTTYTCATACATGAATTTCCTTTCCTTTAGCATTCATACTGAATTGGTTCGCAAAGAACAGCTGAGCTGCACTGAATGATAACTTCTGTGGTAAGCTGATTTGCAGGGAAGCCAAGTCTACAGGATCAATTCATAACAGTTCACTTTGACAGCGATCAAAAACCTCCATTACCAATTCCTCAGTCACTGACTTTGCTCATCCAGTGGTTTTCTTTCTTTACAACATTGCTGCTTAATTAGCAATTCCAAAAATTCTAGATTATGTTTAAAAAATGTAATTACTTCACATGCYATTTTTGGTAGAAAATGTATTTAGGCAAAACTCTCTAAGCTGCTGGGTTTTTATTCAAATGCAGTAACTTAAAAAAGTCTCTTTCCATTGTGCATTGAAATAGCTTGACTGTTATTAACTTGAGGATGTGGAAGTCAGAGAAATTAGAAAAKACTTTTTTCCTGAACACAGGTGAAGTTCAGCCATGTTATTGAAAATCAGTGGTAACTGAAAATTCAGTTTCCGTGTCCAGTAACGACTTGCTTTTCCCTCTCCYCTCTATCCCACATTTTCTCATCCCTCCATGTCCCACCAGCTCAAACTGAAGCAGATTGCCGCCATTTGTGAATGTAACTCATAAACACACCCTCAGGCAGAGGGCTTGAGCTTCCAGACAGGAAGTCAGCTGGAGCCTGCACCAGAGAAAAGATTTCTACAGGCAATCCTGCTTTTCCTTCAGTCTTCCTCAAGCCTTKGTTTGTCTGGTTACTGTGTGTTCCTGGTTTGTTTTTCCCTAGCAGATCAGAAGCYGTTTCACAGCAATGGCACCAGCACAGTGTCAGCCATCACACAGCTCAAGCTCCATTTWTTGTGCCAGGGGCTCAGACTGAAGCAGCAGCTGATGTCAGGTAGGCTGGGGCAGTGACACAAAGGGACAGTTCACAGTTGGMCTTAGTTGTGCCTTCAAAGCTTTTCTTTTATACATTTAATGACCCTTGTAGATTTGGGAAGATTTTTACTTTTCTGTGGGTAACAGTGAAGGTAGGRCAATTTCCAAAGCTTGTCAAGCGTTGTCAGCCTGGAACCTGAAGTTAGTAATGAACAAAAATCTGAGTCATCAAGACTTGACAGCTTGCTGGAGTTGGGAATGGCAAGGTATGATATTTACTAATGACCGTATCTGGTTTTTGGTCTGGGTCAAATAATTATTTTTTTTCTTTCATGGCATTTAATATTTCAACACAATGACTTAACAATAGCCTAGAAAACTAAACGCTGCTTCTCTTCTCAGAATTGTGGGTTTAATGTTTTATGCTGTAGTCTGCTTGAAAATAGAAAACATAATCAGGCAAATTAATTTGGTTTGGGTTTTTTGTTTGTTYGTTTTAAGAAACAGCCATGCTCCACCACCTTCTGTCACTCTCTGTTATTTTCTTAGACTTCTATTCTCTCTCGCCTTTAATCGTGTATATCCAAGTTGAGGAGTTTTGGACATGGGAAAATGTGATCCTATTAACCATCCTTCTCCATGCCTTYTCCAGCTTGGCAGAAATGTGTTTAAACTGAGAACAATCAGAACTGCATCTCACATTCAACATACTGGCCTATGCATTAGTCAAGTTTTGTAAAAATGTTGACTTTTCCTGAATCTTAAACTAAAACGTTTTTTCACACGTGTGTGTGTTCCAGATGAGTTTTTCAGCATGCCAGGGTGGGAAATGTGGCATGGTGTTAGGAGCAGGAGGAGCTGTTTAGATGGAAACTCTCTTCCCCCATGCCAAGGCAATGTCTAGTAGCACACAYTTAGGCAAGAGCTGATGAAAAGAAGCAATTAATTTCTCACAGTGGGGGAGCTGTAGTTTGGTGGRAAAAGCACCAAGTGCCAAGCCTGGTTTTGTTTATGGAATAACCTTTAGCAAATCATCTCTCTCTATACCTCAGCTTCACCCTTTGAGAGCATTTTACTGCTCTCCCTTGTCACGTATTTGAATGCCAATTGATGACAGACTCTGTCAGGTAGCTGTGCCAGGTTGCATTCCAGAGGCACTGCAAGCACTTGCCACTAAGTGTTGTCATTTTTTTCTGTCCTTTGTAATATAAGGAAGAGTTCCCTGAGATAACCTGTCTTTGTGCACTGATGTTATACCTGGGACTGTAGCCAGTAGGTTGTTCTGGATATGGGAGAAATGGGAAACCTCATGTATTTGCCTATTTCAACTAAATAAAACTGACCCAGTAAAGGACTGGAATGGTCTCCTGTCATGGAGACACAGTCAAAACACTCCTTGAAAAAATGTGGTATTCTTTGCCATTAATTCCTTAATAGGCTGAATATTTACTGAACTTTTTTCCATAAAAAATGATCTAGAAGTTCATGGTGAGCAGTACACAATGTAGCTATAGCTATGAAATATGAAATGGCAAAGATTTGAATCATAGCTCTATTTTTCTTGTCTCTGTTACATTCAGGAAAGAACTACTCAGATTTATTTCCTGGTGTTCACTTTGTAAACCACTCACATTCATACAAAACAAAGACCGCAGCAGCCCTGAATACATTTCTGTAATGGGAAAATAAATTGTGCCATAAATGCTTACTGATACTGACACTGTTTAAAGATCAGATTGTTCCACTGCACTTCAGTTAATTTAAGATTCCCAAGATTTTTTACTCAATTTAATTCTTAATGCTTTTTCTTACTTCTGTGACCTTTTTTATCCTTRGATTACTCTGAAAAAGTTGTTGCCTCTGCAAATAACTCTTCTCTTATGGGCAGTTTAGGTACCCACAAAAGTTTCCTGTTGTTTAATACTTCCCCAGTGCAAAAAATTGTCCAAAATTCTGGTTCTTGGTGGTTGMACCTACCTAGGAGAGCTTTTTGTTATTTCAGTCTTAGACTGAAATTCTGTAAAGAGCAATGAAAATCCTACATGTCTTCTTCTATTTRATTATGATATTTGATTATTCAATTAATGAATGTTTTTCTTTTGTAACTAGTTTCACTTTATACCTGTTATTCAAAAGCAAGGTATAACCTAGTGTTACAGTGGTGTTTGAAAAGGGAGATTAACTATGTTTTTTGCCCATAGGGACTGTGAGAGTGAGATTCCATCTCTTCCACTCCTGTTCCCCTCAGTCTTCTGCTTGCCAATGCTTTTGCCAGCCCCTTGACTACCTCGTTAATCTGCTGTGACTGTGTGACAAATTGTACCTATTCCCACTGTAAACCTTATGTGACATGTGACGCTTGATTCATGAGATGCATTAACTGAAAGTAAATTACCCAACCTGTCCCARAAGTCATCACCATCATCTTGAGCCAAGTGGGAAACAACTCCCAAACCTTCAAAAGCACAAAATTTAATTGCTTCTGTATGCTGTTGATCCTGGCATTTTTAATATGCTTTCAGTTAAATGTCCTAAAACAATTTACTCATAAAAACTACACCCTGATATCTGCCTGTACCTTGAAGTCTGTTTGGACATCCATCCCCTTCCTTAAATGTTATTTTTGGGGGCAGCAGGTGGTAACAGCAACAGAAGCAGCAGCAGTGCACTAGCACAAGCCTCTTGCTGTGTAGCACATGATGCCACCCTTTCTAGCTGACGTTATGCAAAACATTAGAAAGGAAGAAGGATGATTTAATATTCTAATTGAAAGAAAGGAATTGCTCATTCGGAGCAAGCTGATCTAATTTAGAATAATAAGGGTTATGTGGAATTAATCACACCTAACTAAATCTTGGCACAATAGCATCGTAGCAGGGTCACCAGTCACAATAGTATTAAAGAATGTTTAAATGATACCCAGTTTACAGCCAAAGTGCCTCATTAGCACTCACATGAGCTCCAATTGCCTGTGCTGGGCCATATTAAGGGGCCTGGAATTTGTCCCTCCTCAAATACTGTGTGGATCGTTTGAAGTAGAGTGGTGCACAGGGTATTTCATGAACTGATTTTTTTTTCAAGCCTTTATGAAATATTGTGATTATCTTTTAATTAGAAAAGTGCTGCCAATCACACCAAGCATGCAGGGGATAGAATGTTCTTGGATGGAATAAAACCTCTGGAGTTTAGAGGGACAAATCTAGCTGCTGCTCAAATCATGGCAAAGYAGCAAACTCCCAAATCAGAAAGGGTAGGATTAGCCATTTCCTGAGAGTTTTCTAAGTGGTGGTGTTTTTCACTAGTTCATGTTAAGTCATCAGATGGTTTTTGAAAATCTTTAGTAGAAGTGTGATTGTTTTAATTACCTTCTCAGAGAAAGTGCAGGTTAATCACAGTAGGAAGACTCTTACATGAAAACAAGTCTGAGTGCCTAATTCTGATTTCATCAAAAAGGGTATGAAATATTTTATCTCCTGGTGGGCAGCCTTCATCTCATTCTATTTGCTCTATTTTTTTTTTGAGAGAAAGCTGTTTTTTAAAAGGGAATTAGGAGGAGAAGCAATACTACYAAATTTTAGTTATTTCTGTTATAGCCTATATTGCCAAGGTTTCTTATTCTTTTCATCAGCCTTTTCCCCATGTAATTTCTCAGCAACACTCTCTTGCATTTGATTTTTTTTTTCCTTTGTTAATCCATTACAGCTTGTAAAAGGATTTTTAAAGGGTTGCAAATACTTACCTTACATAGAAAAAATCATTACATTGAAGTCAAGATGCTATCTTCTGTTTACCTGCTACTGGTCCAACAGGAGTTGTGATTTTTATTTACCTAAGACAAGAGTAAAAAGAGAGTTAATCAATTGTTTTGCTCCAGAGTAGGGTATATGCAGCCTTTAAAGCTTGTAAAATGTTGGAATTTATATTAACTATTTTCCAGCGTCTTTTCAGAAAGCAAAAGCTATTCTTTGAGATGCAGCAGCTATAAAGCATGAAATACACTATCCTAAAGCAAAATATGGATCATTGCCATGACCTCTGAGCAGTGAGCTGTCCTGAACTCTGCTGCAGWTCTCAAGCTCTTTTGGTGAACTTTTCAAAAGATTGTTGGTGAATCAGTGAGTTTTCACTTCGCCAGAAGGTAGGATTYGGGTATCTTGCTCACAGAAGTTTGATGAGCTCATTTCACCTTATAAAGTGCATTTTCTAACAAGAGTTTCTCTTTCAGAAATAATTGAGGGTAATTTCTATAACTGAATACCTGACATATAGAACTGCAGCATTATATTCTTTAGAAAAGAACTTTCCCTGAGGTGTAATTTGATACATGRAAATGAAAGACTGAAATTTTGTCACACAGTCATTATAGGTTAAAACAGCTTAAATCTCTACGATATGAAATTAATTATTATAAATAGAAACATTTAAAATTATTGAGAGCATTACTATATGATAAACCTCATATCACAGTATGTTAATAGTAATACACCATGTCACAATGGCAACTTAAATTCAAAATGCTAATGACAGTCCTTGTAAGTGCTTTTTTCCAAAATGGTGCTGCTTCCTTTTTCAATCCCTGTAACACCATATTTTGTGTGTCCCTGTGGAGGCTTAGATCCAAAGATCCCCTCAGTTTTAAGCAGACATCTAGAACTGAATCAGTTGCATTGTGCTAAGTAGTTCTCTACTTGAGAAGCAAAAGATTCAGGACACTGCAGTACAGACATTTAACACCACATTTTGCAAATGACAAAGCTGGGTACTAGTATCAATAGAAAGGAAGAAAATGAGAGTTGGACTAGCAGAAAATGAAATTACTATTATATTTTATTTCTTGAATGGAAATGAGTGTCTGCTCTTAGATGGAGAATTAATTCTGGAGCAAGATAAATAGAATGCTAACAGCTAAAAGCTGTGCAAGGTAATGGGCCTTTTACAATTAGATAAGGCTTCAGGTGACAGTCAACCAAAGTCTTCAAAACTACTACAAAAATGGTACTTAAAGTTCCAGGAAAAGCAAGAGTTATTCAGACTTTCCAATATATTTGGAGCTGAAAGATTTTAGCTGGAAGAAAACAGTTGCTCTTGCAAACCTTTCTCTGTAGGTGTAAAAGAGGTTTCTAGGAAGTTTAGAACAGAATTTTGGGCATAAGTCATGTGGAAATCACTGAAAGAAATGAAAATTGCTCGAGGGTTACAAGGAGTGAGGATATTTGCATCATGGGGCTGTTGGCATTGTCTCTGGATGCTCTGAGAACAGAAATAGATTTGTGGATGGCCAGAGTGAACACTGCTTGTTGAGGGATTTGTGACTATTCCTAACAATAGGGACTGGGCCAGGGTTTATGCTTGATATTGAATCAGAAGATGAGGAAATTTAATTCCACATCTAGGCAAAWTGTGGCAGTTGATAGCTGGTAGCAAAGAAGAGCTGGTTATTTGTGTATGTGAATAAAAGAGAATGCCAATTGGAATTGTCAGTGGGAAAGATTTAGTGAATTTATAATGGCTGAACTGCTCAGCACAAGCASAAAGATGGAACTTAAAAACCTAATCAATATATGGCTTAGTATTTTGGCATGTGTATCAAATGCTACTTGCAWATCATCACCATTTAATATTTTTAAATTAAACATACTCCTCAAAAAAGCTCCAAATTCCCACAAGTTAAATATTATATATAGCGTATAATGTTTTTTCAGTTGTGGAACTGTTGACCACATTCTTTTTTTACTTCATTTGCATGAGAAAAGGAAAGAGGGGAGAAAAGGAAGGAAAACAGAAAAAAAACAAGTACATTAAATTATTTCCTTTGAGCATTTTGCTGCCGGAGCTTATTTGAGTAAGTTCTAGTCCACCACAGACTTTGTTAAACAGAGTATTCATTTGCAGGAGGAAAAAAAACCCAGGAAGGAGCCCAATGGAATGTTGTCAGAAGCTGGAGTACAAGTGGAGGAAAGTGTCACATGCATCAGGAACTATGAGAAATGTGATTCTTTTGAGGGAAGAGAACAATTTCTCAAGGTGATTTTAAAAGGCTCTTGCTCAGTGAGCCTGTTTCCACGCTAGCTGTACAATTTGAGGGGCTAGCAYCCAGTGCAGAGGGTAGAAAATGTAAATCAAATCATGTCTGAATAGCCTGAGAAACAAAGTCTTGGTCTGGGTGAGTAAGAGCTGTGCTGGGGTGGGTGGCTACTTTTTCTCTAAGACATCARATTAGTCAGTGTGTTAATTCTTCATGAGTGTCACAGTGGCATGGTCCCATGGGCAATTGTTGGAATACGTGCAGCCTTGTAAGGCTTGGCTTTCCAAACTTCACCAAAGACTAGTTCATGCATGCAGTTGTTTAATCACTGTACCAAGCATGGCCAGCAGGCTGTACAGGGATGTAAGGTTTGTGTCCCCCACCTGTACATTAATATCACTGACAGATGGGGCTGGGTTATAAAGCTCAGCGGGGATCACTAAATCTAGAGGTGTAGAGACACAAGGCTTCACAAGAATAAAGATTACCAGGCAGCAGTGTTTATCAGCAGAGCCACACCGTCGGAGACAAAGTGTTTTGGAGTTAAGCCAATGTGCTAAGTTAACGTAATTCATTTTCTGTTCAGCCACTCCAACATACTTTGCAACTGTGTGTTTTAGGGATTGAGAATTCTCTTCATAAATACTGTTTTGGGGAAGCTGCCTGTCTTCACAAGTGATRGAAAGTAAAGCATGCATGA
The DNA here is from genome assembly GCF_030028575.1 of Malurus melanocephalus. Lineage (NCBI taxonomy): Eukaryota > Metazoa > Chordata > Aves > Passeriformes > Maluridae > Malurus > Malurus melanocephalus. Next base: position 296,370 of record NW_026623692.1, on the reverse strand, counting down.
AGATGAGATAAAAGCCAAAAAGAAGTAYACACTGGTAAGACCAACTTTGAGCTGTATCCTTAGATACTAAGTAAGATTCTGGCTCAATTAGTGTCTAGTTTTCCCTTTTCCAAGATAAGTTATGCTTTGTTTGTCTAAGTGTATAAAAGCRTGTAAGTCTGCAGTTGAAGTTTTAGCCTCACTGCTCTCTCCAAACATGTTCTGATCCTTGTCTCAGAGGCTGCTTTGACAATTTTAAAGCCACGTTATTTCTGACTTAAGCTAAAATTACCTAATGATAATGATAAACTTTTCCATTGCTTYAAAGAATCATCCCAAAATTTGTACTGATCTGGATTAGAGGGTAGTTCATCCCCAACATATCTACCAAAGGATCCAAGGCTAATAAGGTTTACTAATCATTAATTGCAGTGGCTGTTTAAAAGTTGATAACGTGGATCTGAATTATCTCTTCCACAGTCTTTTGTCATGTTGAGGGACTGAAAGAGGAGGAGGAAAGTGATTCTTTTGTTAGTAGTTTTGCCATCTCTTTTGCCTGAACTAGACWGTATGAGTAGAGATTTGGAAAGAAAAAAATAGGTTTTAAAATCTCTGTTTTAGGATTACAGTAAGTATGTGCTTTGTCAGTGTTCCAAATGTGTGCTGTTCACAGTTTTTGCGAACTTCATGCTCAGTTGTCAAAACTTAMGAAAAACTGTGAATGCACGTAGTTTGTTGTCACCCCTTTTTTCACAGCTGCCAGACGTGGATCTTTTTRCATGCTATAAAAAAGAAAACAGTGCAATTACAGCTTTTTTCCTCTTTGTAAGAGGAAAGGTTATAAACTGACTAAAAGGATTTTTCAGTCTGCAGAAAATTCACTGTCTCTTTTGAACAAGAGGGAAGTGTCATATGTATAAATCACATAGGCAAAAAAAATAGCATATGGTGGGAGGAAGAAATGAGTGGTTTTGTCAGAGTGCAACAGTCTGGTACAACATATATTTCACAACTTTTCGTGCTTATCAGTCTTGTCAGTTTGTGACCACAGAATATACAATTCAATACTTCTCAAGCCAAGAATTACTTAAGATTTGATCTGTGTTCAAATTGCAATTTTTTTCCACTGGGATTCTAGATACAGAAGTAAAATATTTCTAGCCACTTAATTAGTAGGAGGCTTAATTTTTTTCAGTTGAGAATAATGAGAAATGCGTGGTTTTCATATAATCAGTTATTTACTAGAATATTTGGGTTTTTTTCAAACCCTGCTTTATATTTGTAAATGCATCCGTTTCATAAATAATTGTCAAAGGAACAAAAAAGGGCCTTGTAATTTATTATTATAAAGCCATGTACAGGCTACTGATAGCCCTTTTTTTTCACTACGCAGTACAGCTTCTCAAAATTTAGAGCAAAGATTAATTGGTTATTGCAAAGATTCTGTAAGGGCATGACCCATGTCCTGTTGATGCAAAAMCATCAGAACTTCAAAGGAGCCTGAAGTGCATTTGGAAGTTGATGATAAGAATTAAGARAAATCATCATTAATACTGAAAACAGTCATATAGGACAAAGAAAAGTGTGTGTATGTATGTATTTTGGTGAGCAAGGCTGCAGGGAAGTTGCTCAAATCTTTGAAGTAACAATGTCAATGAAAGAAAAGTAATCTCTTTGGTTTGGCAAGGTAGTTTGATACCTTTTTGGTTAGGAGCACATCCTCTCTTTCCAGTTCCAGTAAAACATGTTTACATGGCTGGTCATTTCATTGATGAGCTGGGTGACAGTGGGGAGAATCAGGGCAGCCCCACATGGCTTTACTTTGTGATTGCTGGAGCAGCTGTGGGTTGGAGTATAAGGCAGAACATGAAGGGCTGCCCTGAAAAGTAAACATTTTTCACTACCTGGCAATTATTTGTAGCCCAGGGAAGCAGAGAAGTCATTTCAGTAATTTCAGCAGGTTTGAGGTGAGGTCATCTTCTGTAATTCAACCCTTTTTACTCCAAATACAATTTCATTCAGGTCAAGGAGCTGGGCAATACAGTTACTAGTGATTTGCCCTACAACCTGTTTGACATCCCTGCTCTTGTTGTTTCAGCTAAGAGGATGGATAATGCTCACAGAAAATGAAAGTTTCTGTAAATCCTACATTGATTTTCTCCATGTTGGTAAGTATAAACAAGAAAACTTACCTGTAAAATTACCTCCATTGTGCCTTTCTTTGCATGCAAAATCCCAGCTAAATCTGCACTAGATGCAGTGGCAMACTTCCATAGCCTGCAGCTTCAAGATTTGTTTATATTATGTAGAATAGCCATTCAGATGTTGTTCATTTTTAATGCTGTTTGATTACTAGTAATGAGCAATTGTAGTAATAAAATAAGGACATATGAAAAAACAAATGTCCATGCTAACCATAAACCCAGACTATATTTGCAGTGTTTAGGTGTGAGCTCATTCCCATTTATTTGTTCCTRATACACTTGGATGCTTTTTACAACRAACAACACAACRCTGCAGTCCACAATGGCAGACCAGCCTCCAGGTTTGGCCCTTTATCTATAATAAGAATGAGATCTACTGAAATGCATCTGGCTTGTTTGTTAATAGAAGAGCTCCTAAATGASGTTTCTGTTACCAGCACAAAGTGGAGAGGGAAGAGGGAAAAGGTACAGGAAAAGATCTATGAACATAGTACATGAAGGTGGCTTAAGGCTATTCCTGGTGTAGTTAATAGATAGTCCAAGGAAAGGTGCTGGGAAAATTGACCTCAAAAGAAATCTGTCTATGAGATATGGAGCATAAGCTCAGCAGGATCATTATGGGACTAAAAGACCAAGCTTTTCTAGCCAACAAGGCAGGCCTAAGATAATTCGAAAGGGGCTGTGAGGATTTAAGTTAGTCTAATGAGAATTTGCCTTCCAGAACAAGGCTTAGAAAGCCTGTCAGAGAGGAGCTTGATGACATTGGTCTCAAGTGGAAAACACATAGCAATACTGCACCAAAGAAAAGTGMTATCTTCTTTCACCATAGGATAATAAAGACAGTCTTTGCCACGGAACTACATCTTAAGAGAGGGTTCTCAGCATKTAGAGGTCTGAACCTGTGCAGGTTAGTGCAGGTGCTGGAACTTCTCTCCATTGATTTYCTCTTAACAGAAATATTTTTTTCAAAAAAGACACAAAATACCTTTTGTCTCGCTGAGCATATTTATTTTGCTGGAAATAACCTGGTGGTGAACTCTTCCTTCTCTGACTTTCCTTGGCAAGCCAGAAACTCTAAAAATAGAGAACCTTTGCTAGACTTTTCTTTATCCTTTTCTAGACTTCCCTTGTACAGGTAAAGTTACGTACCCCAGGCACGGAGCATCCATTCTATGCAAAATCTAATTTTGCAGCATTCTCCCTGGTGATGAGGTTTCCCTATGAAACATTTATCTCTGTGGGGGTGAGAAGSATTGCCAGAACAGGTTTCTATATTGTTATTGTCTTCTCTGGATCCTTTTTGGTATTTCTTATGTGACTGATTAAAGCAAGTTGTTGCTATTCAATATATTATTGCACAGTACAAAGAGAATATTACTGTGCTAGTGAGAAAGCTGTACCGGGCAATTTAAATCAGGCTGGAAGAGAAATCAACACATATTTTCAACTTCACCCCTCTGTTARACCTGAACTGTCATTATTATTCATATTTAAACTGCATTGGCATTATTTTGCAGCCGGTTAGCTGAATGCATCTTAGTAGCCTACATGACTTTACCTGAGTAGCCTTGCCAGCCACGTTGTGTGGGATGGGATTCTGTCATGTCTCCTCTGGCATGAGTGGTTGTACTTCTGGGAAATGYGTCTTCAGGAGCCTCCTGGCATCTCGGTGAGTTCAGTGGCCAAGGTTTGGAAAATCACTTTTCCCTTTTGAGCTTTAGGGAGGGCCTGTAGTGAGTGGCATTGGCACAAAGGGGGCTGGGGGGGTGTGGCAGATAGAATCCCTGCGCTGCCGTGTTTGGGCTGGGCATGGACCAGCAGCAGCCTGACCTGCTGTGGGTGCCATGAGCCTCCCCTCAGGCAGCATCCATGTACTCACAGCACCATSTCTTTCTCTTCCCCTCAGCCTGATCCGAACGTGAGGAGAGCTTGGGTTGGTAGTTTCAGCTCCCGCCTCGGGCATTTGGGAGCTGCGCTGGGGAAACACCTGTGAGTGCGGGGCAGTGCTGTGAAGCAGCATTGTGAGGGGCTGGGGGGGGGGGGGGGGGGGGGGGGGGGGGGGGGGGGGGGGGGGGGGGGGTGGGGGGGAAAGTGGGGAGTGGGGGCCGGTGGGAGGGGGCGTGCGCAGCACAATGAGGGGTGTATGAGGACCTGTGAGGGGGGCAGCTGTGAGGGGTCCCAGCGCTGTGAGGGACAGTTGTGAGCAAGTCCCAGAGTCGCAGCGCAATGAAAGGGGTCACAGCGCTGTGAGGGGATCCCAACGCAATGAAGGGGTCCCAGCGCTCTGAGGGAGTCCCCGGGCAATGAAAGGGGTCCCAGCGCTGTGAGGGGCAGCGATCTGAGGGGGACCCCGCGCGCCCCTTCCACGCCTCGCGCCCGTCCCGCTCCACGGCGCGAGGGGCCGGAACGGGCGCGCGCCCGGCGCTGATTGGCTGCCGCCCCCCATGCCCGCCGTGCCCGCGAGCGGCGCCGCCGCTCCAAGTTTGTGTCCGGGCGGAGCCGCCGCCGCCCGCGGCTATTCCCGGTTCTTCTGCGCGCTCTCTCCTTCAGCGCCGCGGGGTCCGGYCCGGCCGAGCGCCCGTGAGGCGGTGGTCCGGCCATGGCGGGACGCGGGCGGCGGCGCTGAGACTATTGCGGGGAGGTGTCGGTCCCTGAACGGGCACCATGCGGTCCCTGAACATCACCCCGGAGCAGTTCGCGCAGCTCCTGCGGGACAACAACGTGACGCGGGAGCAGTTCATAGCTCTCTACGGGCTGCAGCCGCTGGTGTACATCCCGGAGCTGCCGGGGCGCACTAAGGTGGCCTTCGTCCTGATCTGCGTCCTCATCTTCGCCCTGGCGCTCTTCGGTAACTGCCTGGTACTCTACGTGGTGACCCGCAGCAAAGCCATGAGGACCGTCACCAACATCTTCATCTGCTCCCTGGCGCTCAGTGACCTTCTCATCGCCTTCTTCTGCGTCCCCTTCACCATGCTGCAGAACATCTTCTCCAACTGGCTCGGCGGTGGGTGCCGGGGCCGGGCCGGGCTGCAGGGAGGGAGGGGGCAGCGGGGAGTACGATGAGGGGCAGCGCCTGTGGCAGCGCCGCCGCCGCCACCTCCGTTCCCCGTCTCTGAGGGATCCTTCCCTTTCCCGCCCTGTGTGAGGGACCCTTCCCTCCCTCTGGGCGAGGGACCCTTCCCTCCCTC